>NW_010420719.1:40773-47177 GCF_000710305.1 Buceros rhinoceros silvestris
TTGGGCAGAGTGGAGGAGCGCCTGCAGGTCCTGGTGGCGGGTCTGGACCGCAGCGCCCTGGGTGCTCTACAGAGGGCAGTTGTTCTGTCTGTGTTCTGTCGGGGCCACGGTGCAGATATGTGCGTTATCGCGTCCACAGATACAGTGCTGGGCTGGATACACAGGGAGAGAAAACAGAAACAAAGGGAGTTCCAGTTTAACCCTGTTATCTGTTCTCTCATGTCAGTTCAAAAACAACATGGGGGGGTGAAGGGGTTGGTTTAGGTTTTTTTCTTAGGGTAAGTGTTGACCTTTAGAGCAGACCAAGGGCAATCTCGAGCTTGCCTGTGACCACCGGCCTGGGGGAAGCACCCCTGCAGTCCCTCTGAATTGAAGTCTCTCTCTGGCTCTGTCAACCTGGCTCCCAGGTTGCCTGACAGATAACGTGGCATGCCAGCCTCCCGCTGCTTTTTCATTTAAATAAATGAGAAAGTTGTGGCTAAATTAACACTCCAGCGGAGGTAATAAGGACCCACTCAGCAGCTGCCATGATGTATGCAAATTGCAGTTTCACACATTAGGAGCTAGATGTTGCTTAATTTGTAGGTCTTTCTGACTTTCATTTACAAGAGCTTCCATCAAATTCAGGCAATCTTAAAAAAACAGAGGCAAAAGAAAGCCCCCAAAGTCAACTACTCACCAGTGCTTCTAACTGCTTCTAAACCCCACTTTCTGCTGGGGTTTCCTGATCCCATGAGATGCAGTTATTACTGAATTATACTGCACTACCAGATGCTTTTAGGCAAAACACTGCTGATTTCCAATGAACAGACAGCCTGACTGAGGGGGTACTGCCAGGCCTTCAGTATAAACAGAAACCTTGCCTGTTAATTTGGTTTTGTTTGGTTTGGTTTTGTTGTTTTTTGTTTAGTTTTTTTTCAGTGGTGCCACAATCCAGGAGCTCAACATCCATCGGTTGGGTTTTTTTCTGGAAATGAAACTGTAATAGCATGAAGGAAGACCCGTGATAGCTGCCAGTTAATCAGACAGAAGGAATGAGCTGACAGGAGAGCATTTTTTCTCCTTTCAGATCAGTAGAGATGGGAATGGAGATGCAAAGAAGCATGTAACTGGATGGGGTTTGTGGAAAGTATGTTCTGTATGTGAGCTTTAGCGCTTTTTCATCTCCGTAAGGAAATAATGGCTGCAACTATGTCAGGGTCAAAAGGTTTCTAAATGGTCAGCAGAACTGAAAGTCAGGAAGGGAAGTGCATACTCAGAATAGGAGAACCTGGGGCCATAATGGCCACAGAAAGTCGAACTAACTAATATTTCTTAGGGTACATTCTGTGGGAAGCAGCAAAATATTAAAAACATTCTCAATCAGATTTCAGCTGGCTCAGAAATGATGCAGCCACAGGATATAAGGCTAAAAAAACCACTCAAAACTCATGTGATCTTTTCCAGGTTTTATTCAGAAAGGCAGAAGTTTCATTCCCAAATAAATCCCACTACAGTGATTTGGGGTTTGTCTACCTTTCTTTGCTTTCCTGACTTACATGGTGGAAGGGAAGTGCATACTCAGAATAGGAGAACCTGGGGCCATAATGGCCACAGAAAGTCGAACTAACTAATATTTCTTAGGGTACATTCTGTGGGAAGCAGCAAAATATTAAAAACATTCTAAATCAGATTTCAGCTGGCTCAGAAATGATGCAGCCACAGGATATAAGGCTAAAAAACCACTCAAAACTCATGTGATCTTTTCCAGGTTTTATTCAGAAAGGCAGAAGTTTCATTCCCAAATAAATCCCACTACAGTGATTTGGGGTTTGTCTACCTTTCTTTGCTTTCCTGACTTACATGGTCAGTCCTCAAGAGCTATTGTCACAGGTTTCTGAACGCCTTTGGAGGAGGCGCTCTTTCCTCTGCTCTGGCTGCCTGTTCCTCCATGGTCCCTTGAGAATGTTCCTAGATGTCATCTTCTTAGCCTTCACTTGCCTCTTTCATAACCTAGAGATACCTTAGCGACCCCTGGCATGCAGGGAAATAACAGGAACTTGCCCTCTCTAGTCGTTATTTGGCTCCATGAGTTGAAACGCACTGTCACAAGAAAGTACGAGATAAAAAGCCATAATGAATTTGTGGGCAAGGAACGCTCAGGCTGTAACCAAAAAGCAGGGTCTGAGCACTCTTCCCAGTTCCCAGAAGTGAACACATACCCAGGCTGGTTTCCAGCTCCCTGCTGCAGACAGAGCTGGCATACACCTCCACCCCTTCACTCTTACTCCTTCTCAAGGAACGGAAACCTGAGCGCTCGGGTGGGAGAGCTGCAGCCTCTGGCCAGAGCCACTGGGGACAGGGGGAAAGGGCAAGGCCTCCATCCTGCTCTTCAGACACACTGTTGGCAAACTTGCGTGAATCATTATTCAGGACACCCCAGACAACTGTAAATCTGGCTGCTGTGACTTTACCTGTCACTCAGTACAAGCCCCTGCCACTCTCGGTCTTTGTCCCTCATCACTAAAGCAGGACAGTGATGCTTCCTTGCAGTCAGAGAAATTCATTAGTATTCACTAAGATGCAGTGCCCACGTGCCAGTTGTGCAAATTAAGGTTATTCCTCTTTGTGTATTCTAATAAATTCTGCGTTGGCTGAAGCTCCCCACCCTGGCACACAGCTGTGCCCAAAAAAAGGCATTAAAGCCCTTTTCTTACACAGTAGCTCCAGTGAATGAGTTACCAAACACAAAGCAAACTACGCATCACTTTTCCGACAGAGGCAGTAACTCAGAAGAATGGAGTTCTCCCATCATGGCCATGAGGGATCTGTCTCTGAAGTGGTTTGACAATGAGGCTGGTCCATCTATGTCCAGTCCTGAGCACTGAGCTGGAGGTGGCTCCTCTCTCCTGTTCCCCGGCCACCCCAAACATGACAGGCATTTGTAGCCCAGTGCTGCAGCTCCAAGCCACGTGATGAAACTGTGTGCCAGAGGAAGACAGACAGCCCGAACTGTCTCTCCATCCACACACAAGGTGACAGGGAGACAGATGGTCACAGCAGGAACGAGAAGGATTGACCATCTAGCAGGGCCTTATTCTCAAAGCCTTCAGTAAATGGCACACATCCTGATCCAGGCCAGGCCCAGATCCTCTTTCACCCCCTGATCTGAGTCGATACAAACGGCAGCTTTGCTAGTTCACCTGCAAGGGATCGCAATTAGAAAGTAAAGACTTGGAAAGATCTGCAATACTGCCACGCTTTTAATCGCCCATCTACAGCTGCTCACAAACATGCAGGTACTTTTGCTCAAACACGAGCACAGTGGTTTATTCTGGAGCAGCAGTGCATCTTGGAAAACAAACAGGAATTGGGATCCTTCACAAAAGAGGAAAATTTCTTCTACTTCCGTCCACAACACGTATGAAGAAATGTAGCATCTTCCAAGTTACACCCCACGTGGCAATCTTCCAAACCTCCTTCCATATATTTCTAAGTGTCAAAAGCCTAAATGTTCCCTATCTTGCTGCCAAATGATCTGGCTCAATCCAAACATCTCTTACAATACAGTTGGGTATTGTCTAGTAAAAGAAAAAAATCACCTCAGATTGACAATTAAAAATATATTTGATCATCAGGTGAATAAGAATGGCCAGGGGGCACTGTGCTGAATGAATCACTCACACTCACACGTCTCTGGGGATATCTTCCTGATCTTTCCGAGTCGCCCCAGAAACCCTTGTTTGTTGCAGATCATATTGAAGAAGAGATTTGAAACTGAGGGCAGAGTTGGAGGCAGATGAGCCATGGCAGAGCTACACTGGCAGGGTGCAGCCTGCGATACGTGTCTGCACTGGACCGCAGAGGGAGGTTTTGGCCTCAGGCAGACACTGCTGAACTGATTTCACACCTGTCTCATTTCAGACTGAGCCCCACAGCCAAAGCTGGGCGTTTGTCCTTGTTCTAAGCCAGAGCACAGATGCTGCTGTGCTCCCAGCCCTGCAGGTGCCGAGGCGCTGGGTGCAGGTCTCGGGGTGGGACTGAGGACACGGGCATTGCTCAGCATCTCTCATACACATTTCACAGCACAGGATGTAAAGAGACGCTTTGTGCTCTCTTGCTCAGGTGCTGAATGTTGCAGCCTTCTCTCTGTTGATGTCTTCCTCAAAAGCTCCCAAGGTCTGGGAATCATGGAGCTCCTATATCCAGGAGGGAAAGAGACGCTTTGTGCTCTCTGGCTCAGGTGCTGAATGTTGCAGCCTTCTCTCTGTTGATGTCTTCCTCAAAAGCTCCCAAGGTCTGGGAATCATGGAGCTCCTATATCCAGGAGCTGAGCGTTTTTTCCTTGTGCCTGAAAGGGTAGCATCTACAAACCTTGGATTTCTATTTTAAAAAACTTACTGTAACACCAGAGAAGATTCAGTAATGTACTAGGAAAAGTCAACAAGTAAAAAAAAAAATCAACACATGCTGGTATCAAAGCATAGTCCTGTGAACTAGAAGGTTCCTACACACAGGCGTTCAGGAAGCCCCACTGACAGGTCTGTAACGGGAATCTGAACTGACATCACCAGCCCACAGCAACTGGAGATGCTTCCAAAGCACAAGTGAAACCACAGATAACCTTTGCTACATGAGAATCAACAGCTGCAGCCAAGAATTAATAGATTAACTCGCGTTGGAGGAAATCGGATGAAGGTTGCAGGGTGAACTCTCAGACACCATAACTTTTGACGCTATTGAAAGCACATGCTGCTAATTTACAGAAAGATGAAATACAAAAGGTGTGAAAGCCTTAAGGATTGAAGATGTCCATCTGTTGAGCACAGGAAGCTCTGCTAACAATCCTGCGTTGTCCTGAGATATAGCACTGTCATCTTACACAGGACACACTTTGCCTAGGGATGCTCTGTCCCCTTTTCACTGCAGTGCTCCTCATTTGACATCCACTTTCTCGAAGTGTACTTCTAGGTTAATTATTACCAGCACTAATTCAGCCTGGGAGCAAAACCAGTGAGTGTGTTTTCCTCCACTAGAAAGTAAATTGTAGCAGGTACAGGAAAAATTAAATAAGTGAGAGGAAACAGTTATGAACCAGATGCAACGGAAGCAAACGCAGTGCTTAGTACAGAGTAAGTCCCACGTCAATTCGTGGTACCAGGGTGCAACACTGAGCACAACTGGGCCTTAATTTTGTTGGCACTTGGTGCTACCAGCGTATATACAGGAGATACACACAGGAGATTGTTCCCAGGAGTGAGCCGTGTGCTTGGTGTAAGGTTTCTGTGAGACATCAAGATCCTGCCTAACATCTATACTGGGATGGCAGAGTATCTGCTGGAGTTCTCCTCTTGCCCCATACCAGAACACTTACTTTTTCTCCAGTAGGCATTTTGCTCTAGGGATCTTCTTTATTTTCTCCAGTGCTACTCTTGATTTACATCAGTACGAACAAGAGCAGAATCAGGCCTCCAATGCAGTAACTAATGCAGCTGTTTTGCTGAACCAGCTTCCTGGCTGGGAATGAATCCAGTCAGCTGTGGATAATAAACCCAGTAACAGAGATTTCAAAGATTTCATACATCAATTTCTTTCTTAATATTTGCAGAGTTACTTTTCTTACAAAATCTGTTAGGCAGATGTTAGGAAGTAATTAACTGTACGTGAATTAGAAAGAAAACGCACGTCTTACACAGAACATGAGTGAGTGGACTGAGTAACAAAACTAAAGATAAGAAAAAAGTTAAAATACATCTCAGCAGAATCTGCCAGAATTTGCCGTGGAATTATAAGGAAGAAAGATCACAAGGCAAGCTCTTCTCATGAGACATACATTCATTACATAGCCAAACCAACAGGCTTCTAGCCACAGCAGAATTCTACTCACCCTTCACAACTAGAAGATGAACTTCACCTTGGCAGGGCGGGTACAGCACCCACCAACATGTAAGAGCCTTTCCAGCAATTACATCACTAACCAGTGTGGTGGTGGCTATGCTCAGCCCTTCTCCAGGGCTAAACTGCAGCAGTTGCTCTATCACCCAGTGACCCCTCCCCAGCAGAGAGGGGAGTCTGGCAGAGAGGAGCCCCATGGGCTGAAATGAAAACAGGTTTAATCAAACAAACAGCCAAACTACCGTTAATGCCAGTATAAAGTACACAAAGTTATACTCAGCCCAGTGAGCGTACAGCCGCCACAATAAACAGAAAAACAGTCCCCAGGGGCAGGATCCTGACCGAGCACCTCCAGGGAGAGCAACACTTGAGAGCGGGAGCAGCCCCCCCAGAGAGGAGCCCCATGGGCTGAAATGAAAACAGGTTTAATCAAACAAACAGCCAAACTACCGTTAATGCCAGTATAAAGTACACAAAGTTATACTCAGCCCAGTGAGCGTACAGCCGCCACAATAAACAGAAAAACAGTC
>NW_010420719.1:47404-51446 GCF_000710305.1 Buceros rhinoceros silvestris
CAGCAAACCTCCCCCTTTATCCTGCGTGTGAAGTTTCTGGTCTGGGATCCACCCGAGCCAGCTCGGGGCAGCTGCCCTGACTGACTCCAAGCTGCCAACGGCCTGCAGAGCACGGCTGGCCCGGGACTCTGTCCCAGCGAGACCAGGACGGGTGGGCAGAACTAAAATGTTGCCATGGCGCATGCAGATGTAAATAGGATGGATCATACGAGTCAAAATTCTTGCCTCCATGAACAGAATTTTTATATCTAAATACATCCAATCTTCAAATAAGGGTGGCAGTCGTAATAACATCCAGAAGACTAGCACAGAAAGCAGAACTGGAGGAGAAACTTTGCCCTGAAGAATGTGGTTATCCAGGCAGTGGGTTTGTCCAGGACACAGTATTCCCTCTACCTGCAAATCTGGGTGATCTTTAATGTCGGAAAAAGTTTCTGCTGCAGTTGTTCGCAGAGCTCTGATGGACAGATTTCAAGGTGAGATGGGAGTTAGTAATGGTATAATTGAGTAAACAAAATCAGGAGCATCAAGAACGATTCTGCCCTCAGCTTGCCTCCAGCATTGAGCCCTACTTTCTCTGCCTTGATTTCCCCCAGGTAAAATAAAAATTTTATCCTTCCTTTCCAAAGTACTTTGAAATCTCAGGTTCAAAGTAATACATTAGAGTTAAATAAAATATCTCAGTAAGTAATAATAAAAATACTGCACGTCTTCTGTGGTGTTTTCCATCCCCAGCAGTCAATGCACTCAGAAATGAGGTTGGTCTAATTACCTTTTAATTGCAGTGGGGCTGGACCAATGGAGGCCGAGCAAGGAAATGATTTCCCTGTACCATAAAAGCTCCCTTAAGATGCCTTTCAGGGGCATAAAGCAGACCTCCAGATCATGCTGATTTTCACACAGAAAGCCAATTTCATTCAAAAAATAAGTTGCTCATCAGTAACTATGGCCCTCTAAAATTCCATCTCAGTATTTATGAACCTACAAACACTATAAAAAGAAACGTTACAAAAGAAGCCTTTAGAATTACAAACCAGCCAGGATGTTTAATATTTCAAGTCCAAATTACAATATAAAACCTCATTTTGAGAAATGCTATGAAAGCATTGGGGTTGAGTGCATTTTAGAACCGCATTTGTCATAAAAAAGAGCTTGAACATCGGGGTTGCCAAGGCAGAAACAAGCACCACAGACACATTTTACCCTTATGGGGATTCATCAAGGTTGTGCGGTGCAGCTGTTGTCTTAGCAAAAGAAAGTATCAGCCCCTGGCTGCAAGAAACAGGAACATAATTATGTTATGATGAGCTGGAAAACATGCAAAGAAAACCTGGAATGCAAAGGATGATAAATGATGCCTTGTCATTGCGAAGCAGCAAGAAAACCACAATAATAACTCTTCTCCCGTCAATGCTTCCAGTTTGGCTACCACATTACAGCACCGCTCTAACCATGGCAGAATAGCTGCGTCTTTTGGTGGTGTTTTTTAGTCCTGGTACAATGGTCCTGGGTTTGTAAAGTGGATTATGCAGCCACCCTCAGTAACAGAAATGAGAAAAGGAATGCTCAGGGACTTTGCAAAATCGAGACCATAATCCCATCCCCAGAAAATTTATCAAGTTGTCTTATTCTGGTTTTAGTAGCTATTGAAAGTCAAAGCTTAGAACCTTTTCTTTCGAGACGTTTTCTGCCAGAAAAACGCTGTTCCTACCGAGGCACCAACATTCTCTCGCTAGTGCTCTGGCTACACGCAGTCACATCGCTGTAAAATAGGAAATGCCTTCCCGTGACAGACGTGTTAATCCGCCTGTCCTCACAGTGACAAGGACAGGATTTCCCTTCAAGTGCTGCAGCAGGGTATAAACCACCAAAGTTTATCCTCGTGATGTGAGTGAATCCAAAGGGAAAATGGGGCTAATTAGACACCAGCACAGGAAACGTTTATTTAGAAACCCATACTGGGCCGCAGAGATAAAGAGGGACAAATGCTTAAAGAAAACCTTCTCGTGATAGAGGGGAAATGGTTTTTTTAAAAAACTCCAGGGGCATTTGGTAGGGCTGCCACGTCCCCAGGGAAGCGGTGGCTGTGCCCTCTAGTGCCCGAGACCTGCGGTACTGAACTGCCAGCCCTGTGAACCGGGGGCTTGTGCACCCCCGAGAACCCGCTGCAGCACCAGCGCGGATCTGCTCCCCTGCTGGGACACTGCTAAGGTTACAACGGTCCAGATTTTTATAAAAAACATATTTATTCCTAAGGCAGTCTTATTCTCGAGCAAGAGGGTTGCTCAAATATCAACTTGCCCTCTACGGACACAACTTCGGGGCAGAATTCCCACCTTTGATTTTGAATTTCCTCCTTTTGGAGGATGCCTTTTATACATTTCATACTAAGAATGCCTCATAGTCTGGTACGAACATCCTCGGGTGTTTTTTAATTAAAAAAAAAACCCAAACCCAAATGAACAGCCAAATAAACCAGGTATTGCTTCTGTAATTAAAAACAACCAGCTCTCAAATTAGCATCCATGTAGGATGGGTCATCTTCTATACATCAGTTTAGAGGACTGAAACCTATATTCAAAGAGTGTATTTTTAAGTGTGTATTTTTGTTCCTGTCAAATAAGGAGCGCAGGCAAACTACTAATCACTTCACTCACATAGCTACAGTTTGCAGTCACAGCTTTGTGAGCAACTTCTGAGGACAGCATGATTTGCAGAATTTTTACTGCCTGCAAAAAATTAGGACTGTTCTTACCACTAATTATTTTTATTCATATGGTAAAATTACTTGACTGTAGTTTGCATCTAGGGGTATTAAACCACTTGTAGCTGAATCTAGTAATTCTATTCCCACTCATCAGGGAAAATGAAATTACTGATGGGCAACAAACCAGTGGGTGCCTGCAAACAATTTCTGTGATGCTCAGATACCCCTGCGCTAACCCTTCAACCTTTCTCCTTTTCACTTGGCACTAATTTGTGAGGAGGTGCATGAGACTGCAGAATTGCAGACTGATGCCAAACAAGCTCTAATTTCTCCTGGTATTGTTAAGCTTAACCTGACAAATAAAATATTGTCCTTTAACATTTTCTTCCTCAATCCAGTTTGCCTGACACCAGGTTTATTTTTTGTCTGCAAGACATTAAAATAGATATTTCAGAGGAAAACAAAAGCAGTTGATCCCAGCCCCCACTCCTGTCTCATGCCCGTACACGTCTTGTTCGGGAATACCAACAGGCAAGCAAAGGCAGATTACGCATGTAAGTAAAGCTGAATGATTGGACTCTGGCTAGGGATAAATAAAATTTAAAAAAAAAGGCCAAAGAGAAGGGCAAGCCCATAATAATAATAACTAAACTGGCAGCTCTAGTGGTATTGGCTTCTTTGCTTTTCACTTGATGTGAATTCTTCCTCTTTATGCTTCATCTCCCATTGTTTCCCACGTGCTCTCTTGCTTGTGCTGTCTCTTGCTCTCTCCAGCTGCTCCCTGACTCCTGTCACTTCCATTTTTGTGTTGGAGCAGATTCTTCCATAACCTCATACTTCTTAGGTATTTTATTATTGTGTCCTCCCCCCCCATTACCTTTTTCCTCCTTCCTGTCAGCTAAAGTTCTCTCTGTGGTCCTGGTGAGCAGAATCCCAAACAGTTTGTCACCCACACCCTACCAAATCACCTGTCACACAGAAATACTCCTTTCCAGTTGAAGAGCGTGGTATTGTCAACCAGGGCAGAGGGACCTCAGACGGTCTATGTACCTTGGCACGCCAACAGGACGTGATCCATTAAAATCTCGCTTTGTGAATGAAGGCCTAATGCCCAGGAAGATCCTCTCTCCATTCTCTCTCTCCAGCCCGCTCTCTCTCTCCCCTTGCTGTGGTAACAACTTTTCATTATGTGTTTTCTCTGTCATTCCAGCAATTGATTCTCTTCTAAAACTTTGTCTTATCTGAGGGTTCTCTGTACTCCCGTGGGTACCTTGGGGGTCAGTGGAGACGCTTAAAGTAAGCAGGGCTCAGCCTTAATAAACCAAACACCTTTCC
>NW_010420719.1:51539-53502 GCF_000710305.1 Buceros rhinoceros silvestris
CGACAAGGCTTAAGCCATTACTGAGTTAGTGTAAAGATTCACCAAGTGTATTTCATTTTTTTTATTAAGAAGTTGATTTAGTTTAAACTGTATTTCCAAACTGTATTTATTTCACTCCACTGAGACAAGAGAAGATGTTACAGCCTCATAAATACTGCATGCCCAGACATCCCTTGGATTTCTCGCAGGGAGCTAGTACGCGGCAGTTGCTGTGCTAAAGCCCTGTGTGCTGTTCGGGTGTCAGCTAGGGGGGTTCTTCAGACCCAATCCAATTTTCTCAGGTGGCTTTTCATTCATGGTTTAAACCATCAAACCACAAGGTAACTAGTCAGCAGTTGCTTCTCATTCATTTTTATGATCACAAGGTGGGAGAGGGTGTGCTACCTATGAGAAGAAATCTCTTCAGATTCCCGGGAGCTCAGGGAAGCTGGCGGGGAGGGAAGGAGGGGTGGGCTGATCCTCTGCTCCTGTGCCATGGCGACAATCTGGGCCTGGCAGAGAGTGTAGGTTGGACCACAGTCCTGCTGCCTCCAGTATTATCTACACGGAGGTTAATGGGCTATCAAGGGAATCATATATCTGGACTGACCAGGGCAGGCTCTCAGGCAGGATCTTGCCCTCATGTCCCAGCAAAGATCGTTTTCTTTGAGATGCTATTTTTATCCTGAACTTTAAAAAGAGATTTTTTCCTTGTCTCCCCCCACCTCTCTGTGGCCCTGGGAAACTCAGATATCCCCAGCACGGCAGTAGGAGGGGAGCTCGTTCCTGGCATCAGGTTTCATGGGTAGCTGTAGGGAAGCAGTACAGTGTTCCTGACAGATAAATGGTGAGCAGGGGGAGAGGATTCTTTCCTTCTTTCTTTTCTTCTTAATCCATTATTATCTGATCTGTATCCTTTAAATAAATGCATACACCCTTGCTTCTTCCAACCCTGGAGCAGGCTTGTGATAGCCCTTTAATTCCACCCATCCGTGCTTCGACAGGAGCTGGTCTAGCCAACTGTGCACCTCCCAGCACAGCTCCCAGGGCTCTGGCTAAGACCCCATCTGACCTAAATCTCGCTCATTATAAACAAAATAAATGCTGGGTTTGTTGTTTTTTTCAAAACAACAGCAGTTACAGGAATACGTAATTTTGCTTTTGCCATTTAGAACTATTCCCCCCTCCCCCAGGGCATATAATATAAATGACACTGAAAGAGGAAAATACCTGGGGTTTATTTACTTTTTATTTTTATAGGGATCATCTCTGAGGTTTTTCATTGCTTGTTATTATTGTTAGCATATATTTCTTCCCTTTCCTCAGCCTTTGTTCCCAGGTTTGGACTCAGTGAGCACATTGCCTATCTTAAAAAAATGCTGCCAATAGCTGCCTCTCCTTAAAAAGGCCTGAGACCTCTAAGTATATGTAGACATGTGAAAGTTACAGATTATAATATTATCCTGATGAAAGTAAACGGCCTGAATCTGTGCCCTTCACGTAAACAGCTTAAAAGTGCTCAGATAAACGCTAAGCACTTAACAGTGTTAATGACAAAGCTCAGCACTGGGATGCCTGAAGGCTGGGAAGCTATTTTAACTCCGGGTTACCTCTCCGTGACAATTTTTATACGCAAGTATCACGTAACATCAAATAGATCTCAAATTACACAGCTGCAACATGTGTATTGCTTCTAATCTATGGTGATTAGGTGCACTATTAGATTACGTGTGTATAAATAATATCCTGTTTTTATAAATTGCCTTTACCGTGAATGAGGGTGCGAAGCGGGGGGCCGGGCTGTGCCTCTGAACTGTCACCTGAAAGCCTCAATCTTTCCAGCGGGGCTTCCAACTTTGAGGAGCCGCGTATTTAAATGCAACCGTGAAGTTGGGATTTGGGACTGCAGGCAGCGGTTCGGACCGGGGGAGCCCAGCAGGCAGCGGAGTCTCCCCCCTCCGCATTCCGCCGCTAAAAGCCGTCC
>NW_010420720.1:0-26181 GCF_000710305.1 Buceros rhinoceros silvestris
CTTCCCTATGAGGATGTTAAGGGAGACAGTGACAAAAGCCCTGCCAAAGTCGAGGTAGACAACACTCACTGCTCTCCCTTCATCTATCCATCCAGTCATGCAATCATAGAAGGCTATCTATCAGATTGGTCAAGCATGATGTCTGTGTTGACCACTTCTGATAACCTTCTTTTCCTCCACATGCTTAGAGATGACCTCCAGAATGAGCTGTTCCATCACCTTTCCACGGATGGATGTGAAGCTGACTGGCCTCGGTTCTCCTTCTTGCCCTTTGAGAAGACTGGAATGTGATCTTCTTTCCTCCAATCCTCAGGCACCCACCCTGTTCCCCGTGACCTTTCAAAGATGATGGAGAGTGGCTTAGCAGTAGCATCTCCCAGCTCCTTCAGCATTTGTGGGTGCATCCCATTGGGAACCACAGATTTGTGGGTGTCCAGTTTGCCTAAATGGTCTCTAACCTGATCCTCCTCGACCAAGAGAAAGTCTTCCTTCCTCCAGACTTTCTGTTTTACCTCCAGGGACTGGAACTCCTGAGGGCCAGCCTTAGCAGTAAAGACTGAAGCAAAGGTGGCATTCAGTTACTTCACCATCTCTGTATCCTCCAACACCAGGGCACCCCCCTCATTCAACAGAGGGCCTACGTTTTCCCAGATATACACACACACACACACACACACACACCAGTCTTACTTGTAATTTGGACAAGCAGCAGGAACTCAAGAATTCTGGTTTCATTTCTTGGCTCCAGCATGCAGCCTCCTTGATGCCTGTATTTTTATGCATCTGTAAAATAGAAGTTTCCATACCTCTGGGTTATGAGGATAGACTTTTAACTTACGGTAAATCAGAAAAATTCTGTAAAAGTCATGATCATACTATCTAGATAGCCTTACTGATAATGTTCTATATGTTCTTTTTTTTTTTCATATTTGTAAGTGCTGATCTCTTATATCAGCACTTAACGATCACTTAATAATACTTAATATTCAGATTCCCTCATTCTCCAACTGGGAAAATTACTCATTTAGAATTGATTGCTGTTGTCAATGGAATGTATTTTTCTGATAAACTTTATACTTTCAAGATACAGTCCCAAATATAAAAACACTTTTTAGTGTTTGCTTGTTTGCATTGTTGGCATTAATGCCATGCCTTGGTGTCATGAGCCTGCTGCAAAGAGCTTTCTTATCTAGGAAAAAAAAAATATGTACAAGCTCAAGAGGAAATTAAAGAAGCTGCTTAATGCCATTTAATATATTTACAGAATATTCCACAATTTTTAATGTTAAAAAGGCAAAATTATGGGTACTATAAGAGAAGACCTTTGAAAGATATACTCTGTCAGACAGGAAAGGTGGAAGATAGTGTTAAGATACTTGGAAAAAAGATAAGCAGAGTTTGCCATGAAACAAGATGACTGATTGTGAGTGGAAGGGTAGAGAAGGTGAATGACTTGTGACGATGTTTTTAAGCAGAAGATCAGAACAATCAGAATCTAGAGGCATGGAAAGTACTGATGAAAGCTAAATGGAACTGTTGCATAAACACCACATTCCATCATAATACCCTGCACAATATAAATAGGAACAATACAAAGTCTGAACATACAATTTGGAGTACGTGATATGACACTGCTACAATCTTCCTTAAGAATTTGCTACGTAAGATATGTGTTAGCTGTAAAAGTACTGCATATATCTTCCACTCACATCTTCTATTCAGACTTTTCATGTATAGGGCCTCTAGCTGTAGCATCTTTGGAGTTCTGAAAAATAAAACTGATTAAGTTCTTCCCATTTGCATCTGAACGTTGATTTAATCTCCCTGATTGTTATTAACTTGGCCTTGGGTCCATTTTGACTTTTCAGTTCAGAAATCTTTACATTCCCTCTGTACCATGGAGTTGAGGTATCACAAGCGGTTTTTTCCTTGTGCTCCAAGAAAACCTCAAAGAAAACCTGTATCATCACTCACATGTTTTCTCTGTACAGGTTACCAAGGGTGCCATTTGATTAGACGTGGTATAAGCCTGTGCAAAAGTCTATTTAGTATATGGTGACTGTTGAGCAAATTAATTGTTGGAAGAGATTAATATTTATTCTGTTTTCCCAGCACAGCAAAAATGTTAAATATATTGCGTAAAATCCATCGAGTATCAACAAATACTTTAAATTGCAATAAACCTAACATTTTTTGATGTTGTCTTTTATACATATTACTCCCCAAATCAAGGGGGGTTTGTGTGTATTAAAAAATAAATATTTTTAATTCATCTTTAGAGGGAAAAAAATCAAACACAGTATTATGGAAATATTTTTTTCTGTCGGAGAAAAAAACATTTTGCTAAGTAAAAGTTTATTTTGTTGCTCATTTAATCTCTTGTTTTCTCACACACAGAAAACCCCAAACCCCCAAACCTAAAACATACCAGGGATAAAGCAACTGCAAAGCTTCATGCCGTCATCTGAAATCCTTTGATAGTTGTTTGATGAAGGTGTTTGAAAAGGATTACAATTAACATTCTTCCTATTCTATTATGTGATTTTGTGGATTGAAACCTTCTCAGTGCTGCATTTTGCTTTGACCAAGAAATATATTTTACATATGAAATTTTTAGTAGCTGAATTGGAAATAAGGTAAAAAAGCATCACAGATGGAATGTTAGGAGATAGGACTCAACAGTGGGAGATATATTAATGGTTGGTGGATAATTAGCAACAACTTCATGTCTCAGTGTCACGTTTGCCATGGGATTGATGCAATGAGCCTGTTAATACTTGTTCACAGTTGGATTTTAGTAGGTATTTTGCTACAGCTGCAGCTGCAACTGCTGCAGAGCGTGTGTGCGTGTAATACTGTATATGCACTGTGTGTTTGGATTTGGCTGCAATGTTTTGGCTCTGCTTGAGTTTTATGTTTCTCTTATTGTTTGTTACTTGCCGTCCTGGAGCTGGTTTATTTCCACCTTTCCTGCTCATTCTCAGATTTGCTTGGAGCAGCCTTGGCTGCTGGTATGAGAATTTTCTAATTGTAGGGGAAAAGAGCCAGTTCCCCTGTAAAGAAAGCACTGATGGGAGTGTCAGTGAATATGAACAAGCCTATTGATTCTTTGCTATTATGTTCCTCTTTCTCTGGCATTTTCACTATTAGAAAAACATTTAGAAGATAAAATGTGACTGATACGACAAAAAAGGTTTTTATAAATATAACGATAAACTTTTGTATATACATTAAGAGTACTAAAACATTGCAAGGGATAGGTGGATTACTTAAGCTACATCTAATAACATACAAAATCTTCACACCATGAGGTTAACAGACTTGAGCTGAATTCTGGGGTGCGTTGAACAAGTCTGTACTTCAATTTCTTATGTAGCAGAGTCTAAACAAGTGTCGTGAGTTTTGCCATTTAGGCATATTCCCTTTTTTGAAAAGAAAGAGTAGTTTAATAATAAAAACTAGAATGCTTTGGGGTTTTTTTAAAGTTCTACGGAAGGTTAATATAAATGAAAGACAGTCGTGTAGCACATTCCATTGTACAGTGACATTAATATTCTAGTGTCTACAAGTAAATCCCTTTTCACAAGGATTTCTAACTCAAAAAAAATATCCTTTGTGATTAAATTTAAGAGAAGTGGAAGTCTAGATTAATTTTCTCCTCTTAATTCCAACCATTTAAAAATGGATTAAGCTATTCTTTAAAGCTACCTAGAAGTTACCTACAAGTTTTGGGAGAGTTGTCTTGAATTTCCTATTTTTTCATACATTTATTGGCTACCAGGGTTGTTTTCTATAATGAAAATTTCCTAAATCAAGATGAACTGAGTGTACATTTTAATATATTAATAATTTTTTGGACAGTAAGGAAAAGTTATTTTACATATGTAAGAACACCTCTATAGCCAAAATTTCAGAAGGAGTTCCAGTATGTAAAGTTATTGAGCGTGCAAGGCTCTGTGGCTGAAGAGCTCCCCAGGTATACGATGATGGGGGGACTGGAGCTGTTTGTGTCAATGGTTTGCAAATAATGGGTCTCTGGGAGAATTTAAAATTGCTGTTTTTGCTTCAGACTGTGGTGCTTTTTAGGATGAGCTGAATTGCTATGAGGCTTGGCACTCTTCAGCGCACCTTAGGCAGCAGTTCTCATACTTCCACTGAGATTGTAACAGCTGGCCATTACAATCAATCAAGCGACATTTCAGGGGTATTTTTTTTTTAATATTAAGGGGGAAAAAAGTAAATAAAAGATATGAAATTGTAACTTGTCGCAGTGAGAGGAAGGAATTTATAGATTTACCTTTGACCATAAAAAGCAGGCACTTGCAAGTAGGTTACAAACTGATCATGCATTTATTTTGATTTGGGACACTGGTATTTCCTATTAATATATAAACACTGTAGTATTAATTCTATGTAGGCGTTGGTTATGTGGTGCACTAGTTTTCTGCACATATGAGTGCATGGCACTCGATTATAGGATGTGTAAACCAGTGGGGCTGATCAGAACTTCACTAGCCAAACTGTTAAACTATTTTCCTTGCTTTAAAACCAAGACTTCGATGGAAAATAAGGTATTGGCAAAGCTAGTGAAGAGATGAGGTTTCTAAAGAGTAGATGGAACAGCCTTCAAAGGGGATCAAAAAGGAGCCTTAGAAAAGTCTGGTACAGTAATGTCATCTAAGTTTTTTTTTAATTCCTGAATCGAATAGGAAGCAAGAGAGGTTTGATTCACTCCCGTGTATGAGTCGGCCAGCAACAGTTTGTGCACAAGTTTTTTCTACTTCCTTCAGAGTACACTTTCATGAGTTAAATTAGTATTTTTCCATACCATCTGTGTCTTAGTGCTTTAACGTTCTGCATTGACTGGAGCAGATAAACCTGTATGAAAATAATATGTTCAGTATATGAACATGTGGTTATTTTACATGTAATTAAAGTTATTAATAAACCATTCTTAGTGGGTATTGGCAATTTTCTAATTAGTAGCAAAGAAACAAAATCATGAATGTAAAGGTTATAAACAGAGTGCTTAATGCAAAGCACATCCTTCCTGGGGACTACCTAGGTAACTATGTATTTAGCTATTTTGCCACTTAATCTCTTCAGGGGCCTTTAACAATTAAAGTATCTGTACCTAAAGATCAGAAAAGAGGAAATTATAGAGAAGCTGTAGTATGATGCAACAGCAGTGATATACCACATTTGTTCTCTCGGTGGTTCCCGAACTTGTGCAATTGCTGCTCATTTAAATAAGAATTAAAGGAGCTGTAGGTTGGGAAGATAATGCTAACTGCTTAAACTTCCCACCATTAGCAACTGGCACTCTTCAAGGTCAATTGTTGTTTCAGCATATAAGTGTGTTGGTTTTCCCATAAACATAAAGCCAGGGGATAAAAGAGCCTCCTTGTAGGTGAAAGATGAGCAAAGATGGTCAGTCGAAGCAGAGTGGATCAAAGCACTTTAGGATGACTGCAGGGAGTGCTCTCTTTCCTCCAAAACCAATTGTGGTTAGTGCTTTGGTAACACTGATATTTTTTTTCATCCACTGTTAATGAAATGAATTCTCTCCACCTATTCCTTTTATTATTATTTATTTCTCTTCTCTTTACAGGGCACCACAGAGGATCTCCAGGGTGAGAAATCTCATCACAAATCAGATGAGACTGGTTATGCTGGTTTCAGTTGAAAGCAGTGAGAAAACCATTTTGGTCATTTTGTGACTCATGCAATTGAAGCAAAGAAACGTGGACAGACATGGGTTACATCCTGGATCGAATGAAATCTGGGAGTTACCTCTCTTTTTTGAGTTTTAAAACTGAACAAAGCTGAGAAAGGTATCATCAGGTGTACATTTAGTACTAATTTTGTTACCTGTGAACCTTCAGGCAGAGCTTTACATTTTTATATCTCACAAGAAATACCCCACAATAAGTGATGAAAAAGTTCTTGCCAATAGCTCCAAATAAATCTCATCCTCAGGAACAATTAAGTAAAGCACAATACACTTTTTTTGGCATATAGTAAATTGAAGCATTTTGTCATGGCTTTAGAATGAGCACATCTTATATAAACTTGATTATCTACCAGTCTGTCTAGCAAATGGATGGATATTACATATGGTCACCTTCTATATTTACACTGTATTGTAATAATTAACGTATATAGTTGCAGACTCATGGACATATTTTGTGTAGCATCTTCCTTTGCAACATCTTTTGCTCCCCTTATTTTAGCAAAACTGAGCAATGGGAAAAGCTGGAAAAGGTATTCTTCTGCTAAGGCAGAAGGTGGAGAATAAGTGTGCAGGCCATCTCTGAAGTAACAGATATTTTTAAATTATTAATTGAAAAAACACAGTTAACTTGTGTACAAACTCTGCTTCAGCTACCATCTCTGAATGAGTCTTGGATCTAAACATAGATCTCGCCTTTGGGTTTTTTTCTGTCTTTTCATAATAAAATATTTGTGATTACCGTCACCTCTAAATCAATGGAATTGACTGATCCAGCTGTACATGACTAAACCAGAATGCTTTATGAGACATTTTTTCCTTTCCTGAGGCCTTCCTTTTAGCTTACATTTTGTGTCACCTTGCCTTTCATGGAGGCCCAGATCTAACATGATCACGCCAGACCTCTTCCTAGCTAAGTTCCGTCTTGTTCTTGTAGTTCGCTTTTGAGTAACATCTCTCAGATGACTATTTGATTTCATAGGAAAACATTTAAAACTCTTGTCCAAGCTCTTAAGATCTTATCTTTCAATTGACATAGTAGTCTTTTTTCTGGCCTTGACAAGTTCATCATGTCCAAGTGAATGCTGCAACAAAGCCCCTGTCTCTATTGTATCACATGTAAGTATATTATAGTTTGTCTTCCACTTGTGTTGAGATGTCAGCTCCTGCATTCCGTTATACCCTAAATGTCCGTGTGTTAGATTTTCAAACTAGTACTTTTGTGTTTTCTTCTGTGTTGACTCTGTACTTGAAACTTGCCATAAACATTTGAAAAATGACCTCATAAAATTCAAGTCCTTAAAATTCTCCCTTGTTTTAATGCCTGTGAAAGAAATGAGAAAAAATGTCAGGCTGGGGATGTTCTGTGGATGCTGCATTTTTTACTTTCCTGGTTTCCTTGTGCACCTGTCTGCTTTCATCACTGTTTCCTGATGTTTTGTTCTGCAGTCCCTGGGAAGTGACTGTTTTGTCCACTTGCTACCTAGCACAGCAGAGTCCTGCTTGGTGATTTGGGTTCTCATAATGTGGTTAAATAAAGCACTGTTTTAATAAGTAATAGAGATATGAATACTGAGCTAGACTGGTTAGAATTTTTAGATAGTTGTGCTTATCAGTCTTGACCAAAATTGGCATATGTCATGGAATTTGACTTTTTGAACCAATCTTCATTATCTTTTTAAGTTGTTCTGCTTGTGTTGGATATGCAAAGTTATGCTTAAGGTCAGAATCAGGAAGAGCTTAAGTCGTTACATTCACCCGGCATAATGATATCTAATTTGTAAGGCCTAATCTGAAATATGTAACAGTATTCACATGTTAGCTGAAGTAAGCGTCTATGGTTTTTCCTCTGAGACCTGCATTTCTTTGTCCAGATGTGAAGTTTTGGAGGTGTTCCTTTTAACTGTCTCTTCCACGTCAATCTTCCCTCTCTGAGGGACCTCGCCGTCACTATACCTTGCATTGTACTCTTCAAGCATGGATTCTGCCCTGCAAGCCAGACATATAAAATGTGAGTACTATAACAATCTTTTTTTGCTGTAAAGGCTAGGTTTTGGCTTTAGCCCTGAAATACCTATACTTCTCTTCCAGTTTGTTTTTCAGGACTTGGCCACTGGTTTGATTTGATATGATTTTTGACTTTTGTTTCACCTGATCTGGAGAAAGCTATCTTCAGGAACACAAAGCTTTCCAGATAGCTGGAAGTAAAGCTGCTGTTATACAACCACACAATGGCATTTTAAGCAGAAGTTCACACTATTCCTGCTTATTCTCTATGCAGGAATATTTGTTTTTTTCAGTAATATGAAAACTGGGGAGTGGCATGAGACCTAGAACAGATAAGGAATGAGCTGAATACTATTCTGTCAAACCTGTGGATGTGTAATGCATACACATCCCTGAAATTTTTGCTAGCAAAAATTGCATCGCACTGAGGTATCAACCCTTTGTCTCTCCATCATGATCTACTGATTACTAGGCTTTTTATTTTGCCAGTAAGACACAAGCTTTCTCTTAACTCTGCTGTAATTTGCAAGGACACAAAGCACTCTTGAAATTACTTACCTGGCTGCACTTTGTGTGAAGGACTCTGTCCTCTGAGCTGCTTTAGATTAACAGTGAATTACAGTTCACTTCAGTGCAATTAGACCTAATGAGGTGCACATGGAGACTATTGGGGCACCCTGTAACCACGTCATATGGACTTGATAGTTGCCATTTTAATCAACTAGTTTAACCTTTGAATGCAAACTACTCATGGCCCAGATACCTATTTACCTGTATGCAGGGAGAGATGGAAAAAATTAGCCTCTGGTAAGGAATAGCTGTGTCTTCGAGGAACCTTTAGGTTGGTTAAAATGATTGGTTGTATCATAAGAACAGTTAAAATATTACCATAAATATTTTACTTTTCTCTCCAGGTATGACTTGATTTGAAATTCTTGTCCTGTATCATTGGCTATTTAGGAACCAAAGGTTAAATTTCATAAGAAAAGAATTAATTTTATCAGATTACATTGTGGTAATTAATATCAAGCACAGCCTTATGTAACCTTGTTGAAAGTAGGCAGACTTCCTACAGTATAGTTAGTTTTGTTTAACTGTACTCAGTAACTTTTTGTTGTTGTGTGTTGGAGGGAATATTTTCATTTAGTCTGGGATATACTCTTCAAGTCCTTATCAAGTGAAATTGCCATTAACTTAAGAAAGTACACCAGATTGTAATTTACAGAACTGAGTTTATAGTATGAAGTGGCTATTCATGGGGTTAAATATGGGGTTAAAGCTATGGGGGATGAATGTTCTGCTTTCCAGAGAAACCTTCCAAGCATAGCAAAACAAAAAGCATCAGGACTATATCTACAGTTTTATATACGTGGCCTTGGAGAGTAAGTATTTGCAAGTAATAGTTGAAATAGTTCTCATTAGTCATTTCCAGGAGACTGAAATGGGTCATTTTTATATGGGTCATTTATATATCTTCTCTGTATGATTGAAAATTATTGCCCTACAACTTTCAGAATAGCTTCTGCACCAAACCTTGTGAGAGGACATGAGTCAGATGTGCAACCTAACAGGAATCTAGATATGAATTCCTGGTTATGAGTCACACTAAAGAACAATGTCTTGATCCTTGCTTGAAATGACAAGCATGTAAACTTCCTTCTTCCTATTGTGCTTAGCTTCTAAATGAGAAAAGTCCTTTTGTACTTTAATTAAAGAAACATCATAAGAAATCTTGCTTTATTCTAACTGCATGTAAGTTGACAAGGAAAGATAAGTTTTGTGGTAATTAAATGAAACATAACATTTTATAGAAGGTGCCAAATTAGACAAAAGTGTTTTTATCTCTGAGTGTATGTATAGTTTTGTTAAAACCTGTTTCTGTTACTTATACAGTTGGTATTCCAACCCATCTTCTGTTTCTAATATATGTTAGTGATTTTACATTTTCAAAATAAATACATGAATACATGGGTAAGGGGGAAATCCTGTCAGTTGGTAACAGATGTAATTATCGATGGACTGTGCTACCCACTGATAGTTGATTAACGCATGAAGCCTGTTGGCTTGCTTGTAGACCTTTTGTATTGATACCCTCATGTCATACAATCTGCCCATTACTATATATGGCTACTGTAATATGAACGAACATTACAGTTTAAACATTTTTCTGTACCTAATGAAGTTTGTCTAATGTTAAAATGAAAATGAAAGCATCCTGAATTATATTAACTGGGCAATAAATACTGGTAGCCTACAGAATAAGCATCTTCAGAATCTATTCTAGCACTACGCAATGAGTTGAAATGCTGTTCCTAGAAGATATAACCTAGATTATAAATGTTTTCAATTACCTGTTCCATGGATTCTTTAACTGTACTGTGAAGTAACTGGTATGGATGGCTGCACCAAAATCCGTTTCCTCTAATGTAGCCTGAAGTATATTACAGTTTTGGTATAACTGGTAGTTGACCTTCTGCTGTTATTTTCCTACTGAGAATTAAAATGCGAGTGAATATAGAGTAGGTCTTCCTTCTGTGTAGGCGGGGTTGAGATGTAAGCTTGTGAAGGATTTATATGTAAACAGGCAGCCTGAAATGCACACTGACTTGACTTGTATTTGAACTCCCTTCCTTTTTCTTTCCAAAGGTTGGTTGATGTCAAAGGCCATATGTTTCCTGTAGTGCAGAAACATATAGACATTGAGAGCAGAATTTTAATCTGTTCAGTAAACTACAATTCAAATGTTTGTTTCAACAAACTTATTAGTTTCAACATTGGAATTTTGAGTGCAGTGATTTTCTACTTATTTGTATATATAAGGTCTGTGTGCTATGATCTATCTCAAAGTAATGAATCATGGCATAGTCTCGCTATGCCTGTACTGGCACCGTTTCAGACTTGTTGAGGATACCCAAATCTCAGATACTGTTTGAGTGAAGGAGCTAGGTCTGGTGCGAACCATATTTCACTCAGCAGGAGGACTTTCTTAGTAGAAGGTAAAGAGTGTTCAACGGAATCTCCTCATACCATTTTGTTTAACAGGAGTGTATACAGCTTTGGTGTCATAGCTAGCTGTCTTAGTCTAGAGGGCTGAATCATCTTGAGAATCCAGGTCCTTACATCTCAATTTCTCACATCAGCTGAGTGAGCATTGCCTTAGTCCTTCAATTTGAAAGGAGGTGTTCCTGTATTTAAATACGCTTTGTTAAATTTTGAACTCTCAGGAAATAAACTTTAGAAGAAACATTTGGTACCAGCTACAGCTACAAAATTTTATACCGGATTAGTTTACTCTTTCTTGATTTAGCTGTGTAGAGTGGACTGGGGTGCTGGAAAAATAATAATAAAAAAAAGATTGATTTGAAACTAAATTAGTGGAGGAGAAATTTAAAGATGCAAGTAGATCCATCAATTTACACTGGTTGTATTAAAATAAAGCTAAGGGCCAAATCCAGCTGATGAAAGCCATGAAGGAATCCCGGGACACTCTGCTTTTTTAAGACAAACAAGAACAGAGCCTCTTTTTTTTTTTTCTGTCCGGAAAGCTGATTGATCTATTAGGTGTATCTAATGCATGTATCATTCTGACAAGCTATTGCTTTAGTAACTGTTAGAACATAGAAGACCAAGGACACGTTTTAAATATTGATAGTGTTACTTTAAAAAATGGAGGATTGTTGAGGGTTTGTTTGGTGCGGTTTTTGGTTTTTTGTTTGGTTAGGGAAAGTTGCAATTACCTGTCTGAGCTTCATTTACATACGTAGATTTGCATAGAGTATATGATAAATGGTAACCACACATAATTTTTAATGGGAGAAGTTTTAACAACATTGTAAAGTAATATAAAGTAATTGCTAGGCCTCTTTCTGTCTCAAAAGATTAAATTTCAAAGATGGAAGAGTTTCTACTATTACAAAAACCTGTTACACAATACTTTTGTTACTCGTATTGTAATTCTATTTAGAATATGCAGCACTCGTACACTAATACGTCAGAAGTCTAACCCTGAATGAATAAATCTGCATTTATATTTTAATCCAATATACATTTAGGTGCCATACATAGGAAACAAATAATTCAACCGTAGTCTGCATTGAAGAAGATTTAAATGTCCACAGAGGAAGTATCATTTGTTAAGAAATTTCTTTAAAGATTAAAGAAATGGTGCATTTGGGCTTCTTATATTTTGGCTGCTTTCACTGTTTTGATTAGCATTAGAGTATTCAAGTAATGCTGAAGTGCAAAGTAGTGGTACAGATTTACTGATGAGTATATATCCTTTATTGGCAGATATCATATACTTTTTCATATTGCCTACTTTTCATATTCTTGAGACTAAGCTAAAGTTTTCACAATAAAAGTGTCCTCTTAGACACTCAGTTAAAGCAGGTTTACTTCATTTGTATAAAATGTCACCACGCTTCACCATAAATACTAAAACTTCGTACTCATATAAAACATAAAACTGTGTAATTAAATAATATGGATAAAGGATGGAAAAATTGCCAGAATTGCTATTGTTCTGGTGTTGTTATTTGTTAAGCTGTTTGTTTGGTTTTCTGTGTAGAAATAATAACAACAGAATAATACTTCAGGAGCGTTTGCAAAACAGCAGCATTTTGGCATCAAACCCAATTAGAACAAAAAGCACAATATGCATTATAATATAAATCTGACATGTAGTTTTCCTTCAGGAGATATTCAGTTTTTAGTTTTAAACAAGTCCCTTAGAAGCTTTAGGGTTCTTAGGATGCCTAGAGTCGATTTTGAACAATTTTGCAAGTCACTACAGGGAATCTTAATTCAAATCCAACAAAACACTGAAAGAGGTGGTGTTTTGGGGTACTTTCTCAAAGGACCATCAGTCTGAAACCTCAGATGGGGAGCAGCAACATGTAAATAAAATATGTCAACCTAAAAACATGGTAAACAGCAAGAATAGCTCTCACTTCTTAGGCAAGAAAAATTACATTTCATGTTATGAGGACATGGTGACAGAATTATTATTCACGGTGATAGAAAGCACAAATACTAAAACACATTGTTTCATGTTAGAGAGTTGGATAAAATTCTTCTTAGGAGGAGTTGAATTGTTAGATCCAAATACAGGTTCTAATTCCTCAGTTTTTACTTGAGAGAGAGTCTTGGCCTTCAAGTCTTTGTTCCCCAAGGAAGTACTTCCTTTATTACTTCAAAGAAAGTGTTTAATGATATGGGTGAATAATTTTCATTTTGTGGGTTTTTAGCATTGGACACTATTGATAATGTGACTCTTTGCTCAAGTTACACCGTGGTGTTTCTGATCTGTGACAAAGTGTATGACAGCTTTTAAGCTAGAAAATCACAAATGATATATTGAGTGTTCTCGTGATTGATTTAGGCAGAAAAAAATTTTAAAAATAAATTCCTGTCACTTGCAGACTGTAGTAGTGAGTGTTTGGCTGTGCACTCATGATTAAAAAATTATTTCACACTGAAATTAACAATAGAGCCACCTCAGTATATGTATCTAGAAAACTGAGCACCACAATTTTACAATACTCAACAGCCCTGCTCTTCTGTGAATGATGCTCTTTCAAGATTGTTCTCCAAAAGATCTGTAAATATCACTCACTTTTCTTCCACTAGCAGATTCAGGTTTCTGAACTCTACCACATTAGTTATGGTGATCTAGTTACATAATAAAATAACATTTGATGTAGGAAGAGTTTGAAAAGAAAATACTTCATCAGGAAGTACAAGAAAACAACTATTCTGTCCCTAAATTCCTAAAAGATTTCTTTTGTTTAAGATTGTCTATGCTATGGTACAATTGTGATGCTAAGACACTTGTACCATACATACATGTAAGTATTTAGAATAGCTTAGTGTTGTTATAATTTTTAGCTCTGTAGTTCAATTGCCATTATGCATGTTATAATATCTTTGTGTATTGATCCTAGTTAAAAAGCTTTTAGACACTTACTGAGAGTCCTAAAATCCCTTTTCTTGGTGTTGTCTGTAATGATATGCCTAGACATCAACAAAGACATTACAATATAAACTAAAAATGTGATTTTAATTCTGTTAAGAGTATTTTCACTGCAAGAGGCTGAAGGAGCCTGTAGTCACCTACCTCCTGGATTTAATTAATGCCTTATAGATCTAAAACAACTTTTCTTTCTGGTTGATTTAATTTGCTGAACTGGAAATTTCAATTAAGATAGATACAATAGATATATGATAGGTAAATTTAGGCTAGCTATAAGGAAGAAATTTTTTACGATGAGTGTGGTGAAACACTGGCCCAGGTTGCCCAGAGAGGTGGTAGAAGCCCCATCCCTGGACACATTCTAGGTCAGGTTGGACAGGGCTCTGAGCAACCTGCTCTAGTTGAAGATGTCCCTGCTCACTGCAGGGGGGCTTGGACTATATGGCCTTTAAATGTCCCTTCCAAACCAAACCATTCTATGATTCTTTCTGCAGGATTTTTACTCGCTCTGTTCTGAAAGAATTGCAATAAAAATGGTCTTTGTACCGGGGAGGGGAAAGGATCCTCTGTATTACTCACATACACTATTTCACTAACTTGTTTTTTACTGTTCAACAGGCCTGTATCATTAATAACAATATCAGAACAAGGAGAATAACTTGAAAAATACGAACTGTCTATCTGACCCTGGAAGACATGCACTGTCAGACAGTTTTGTGGTTTGTATTGTTAAGGGAACTGTTGAAATTTTCATTTGCGAACAAATGCACTGGAGTTATTTTTTCATTGTCAATTACTGTATCTCAAGGTCTTTTCAGAATGATTTTTGATTGTTTAAAAAAAATAATCTTTAGGTTTACATATCCTTGATCTGATCTGAAAAATCTATTGGCTGACTGATTTGTAGATTTCTGAATGGAATAGACAGAATTTTTAGAATCAAACTGTGAATATTAATGACTTTCAGATCATGTACATAAAAAAGACCAGTCATAAGAACAGCAAAAGATATTGCTCCTGGCAAACTTTAGCAGGGAGAATGAGAACACTTGTAGTATCTCATCACTGCAACACAGTGCTGTAAGGTCAAAACATTTGTCCCATGTTGCTTTCCCTATTTTCTTCAGTTTGACATGCTGAACTAAAAAGATACAGACCTGCTGTTGCAGTCCCAGTAGATCAAGTTGTTGATGTCAAATATTTTCAGCCCCTTCAGGGCAAAAGCAGTGTGCTGGCAGCCTCACCAGTGAGCCAGATGAGTCCTCAGTACATTGTATAGTCACTTTATTACCTCTCTCCACTGCTGACTGAATAACATCAAGAGTAGAAAAGATAGTTGTGCATAGTCCCTTCACGTTTTTCCTTCCCTAAGGCAACATGGCACAGTGGAGAGGCTTGTGTATGGAGAGTAGTCACCATCTGGGAGGTTTTTCTACCTCTATGTCCTTTGATACTGTACAACTTCAGATATCAAATTGCCTTTCATTCTAATTCTAATCTGGCTTTAACTGCTCTGGAAATACACTGATATGTCCTTATCTTGATTAAGTGTGCTCCAGCATCTCTTGGAATGAGAAAAATTATTGCTGTAATGTAGAAGAAAAAAATTGACCAGCATGATACATGACTACCATATAACAGGTTAGATATAGCTTCAGTATCTCACTTAGGAGAAAGACATTTTTAAAAAAAATCAATGGCTAGGATTAACCTGAAATACACGTTTCGTTCATACTCTCCAAAGCACTAAACTTCAGGTTTTATTTTGAGTATTATTCACTTCAAGGTTACATAGATCTCTAAAGCAAAATAATATTTCAAAATCTAATTTAGTAGTAACAATCTGAAAAAGTTTAAAAACAAAACAAAAAACAATGCTGAAACAAAACTCAGAAGTCTCACTTGCTGGTTAGTACATGTAGTTTGTTTAAGGATGGCATCCCAGTGAGAAGTTTATGGAGACAAGATATTGTTGATAGTATTAACTTTTGTTAAGTACAAAAGCTTTTAATGACCAAGTGGTTGTAGTCATTTGTCGTAAAATGCTCAAATTTAACCTAATGGAATGCTCACAATTAGATGCACTGGAAGCGATTCCTTAAGAGTGGTGAAGAGGGCATTAATACATACTTTTTTCTAACCAAGCAGGCAAAAACCACAACAAAAAACCCCGAATGATCCTTTTGCCCTTTTGACAATACCAGCATAAACTACATGTGAACTGGCTAGAAACTAGCAGAGGTGTCTTTGCACTGTGGTACTGGAAAAGTGCTAGGCAGAAAAGGCACTAGAGTTGATTATGAGATACCCAATCCCATCCAGATGGTGTTAATTAACTACCTGTAGTACTTTTTTTTTTTTGTCTTTTCCTCCTACCATTTTATGTATCCCGGCCACTCATTATTCTAGATAATGGTGTTGATGGAATTTACATCAGAGAGGCAATTTTATAAAAACATGTACAAAAGTGTATGTTACAAAGCCAAAGAGAAAACAGCTTTCCTGAAACAAGTCAGCACCTCATCCCTCTACCAGAACTGGGGCAGGATGTGACAAGAGAGCTTTGGGGTTTGTTTTGTTTAAAAGGGAAGTAATACCATTTATAATAATAATAAATAATAATTCTAAATAAAAAATCCCCAAACAGATTCATTTCTGTTGTTTTAACAACTCTTCTATTATGCTCATGACAGATAATGATGACTTAGACTAAGAGAAAGAAATTCAGGTTTGTTGATCCATGTTTTCTTATTAGAATTGATTTTAATTTAATTTCGTTGAACTCTTTTCTTGGAACTTTGGAATCCAAGAAAATCTCCATAACGAATGAGTCTAGAGGGTGGAAACCTAAGTACTCATAAATATAAGACACATTCTTCCACTGTGTTCACTGAAATAATGGAACAGTTTTGTTGGAGTAATCCGAAGCCAAATCAGGCCACTGGTTAATAGGTATAGGAGTTTTATAGTAATGATCTTTTATTCATTATTTGTAGATTCTGCTTATTATTTTGCTTTACTGACAAGGCTTTAGTTCTTTGTAATACTATTACTTATAAAGAACCTGTTAAGTGCTTGAGGCATTCGGCTGCAGGATCAGACTGCTTGACATGCTGCCTTTATTTCTGCATCCTCTTTCTTCTGGAGAAATGGAGTGCACTGACCTCCTGAAAGTAGCTCAGCATTCAGAGGGTTTGTGAACTCTCTTGGGCTCTAATTGAGCCTGTTATATTTTATGAAGGAATCCATCAATTTGGTGGGAGTTAGATAGCTAACTACATTGGTGACAAGATCATCACATAAAAGATGCTCACCACATTAAAAAAATATAAATATATATGGCTATCAGTTTCTGAAGTAGATAGAGATCCTTTTCTGGAGGCCACAATGTAGAAAAAGATGGAGTTTGAGATGGAGGTATGTGGATTCTAGCTTTAGGGATCAGGTATCTGAAAGATACATGCTAACTTTTAGGTGCCTAAAGTTCCTACATGGTCAAATTTTCAGATGTGGCAAAAGAATATTTAAGATTTATGATAATGTTCCTGATCACTCAAAAGCAGATGGAAAAGAGAAGGGTGTACATAAGATATTATAGGATGGCTGGCCATATAAAGATATTCAGTTTTTAATCTTAATACTGTTGGATTAGTACTTAGATTAATATTTACAAGACCCTTTACTTCATCTGAATGCACTGGAAAACAAAATATTACTCCTGTACTCTTTATTAAAAAAGAATAAATAGGGACATGATCACCATGAAACAAAGAATGATGGACAGACGTCTAGTGAGCTTAGCTTTAAAGAAACAGAGTGTAAAATACCATGGCCAAGATAAGCATGAAGGACAAAAGCCTTATTCTTTACATCACACTGAGTTTTGGTTTACAACAAATCTTGATATTGGTTGTTTCCGTCCCAATAAACAATGGGGAAGGCACTAGGATTTTGTGCACTGTCCACCTTGTTGCAGTCACGTTTAACCTTCAAGAGAGCTTAATAGCTGCAGTACAGTAAACAGCCTTTAAAAAAAATAATCCTGACAATTGTGGGCACAATTAGAGTGGTACAAAGTAGCCAGAACAAAAATGCTTTCAATATAATAACCTAATTTTTGTTGGAAGTGACCATGGAAATTTCTTACTGTCCTCTGTGAGGATGTTTCCATCTCAAGTTCAGTATCCACTCTGGTGCTAAGTCAGAGTAGCTTAATCAAATACAGAAGTGGATAAGAAAACAATGAAAGTTACAGTGTTGGACTGATACAAATGTCTGTGTCTATGTACATAGATATAGATAAGTATTTAAACTTTGAGGGACCAGCCTGTATAAAGTAAGTATGGCCGACTTGAAGTTATGGAAGGTAGTATAGAAAAATTAGTTGTTGGGGTTTTTTTCTGTGTGAAGCAGCTGTTCTATACAGAGAAATTACATACCTCAAAAGAAAAATATCAACATTACCTCTGCAGATTCATTTGGTCTGAAAGCAACATAGTATGTGGAAAACTTAATTTGTCGAGACATTCTTGCAGCTCGCATCAGAAGTCCAGGATAAGCTTTACTAGTTCAGCTGGTTAAATTGAAAATGGGCTTGGAAAAGGTCATGGGGAATTAGAGGTTATGGAACAAATAATTGAAGCAATTAGCTATAACTTGAATCTTTTAAGCTGCCTAAAAGAGAAAGCAGCCCTGACCTTGTCAGATAGGGAAGGATGTTAGAATTGCATACCAAGAAGTAATCTAGAAAGGTTGTTACAACTGTGTAGAGCATCGCAGAAGTTTGGAGTGGTTTCTTGTTGTTTTGTTGTTGGAGTTTTTTTCTTAAAAAAAGAACAAAAGCACTAAACCCTCCCAAACTTCAAAGACTTAGCATTATGCTATTCCTGTATTAAACTCCCCGTCAGTTTTAAATATTTCTGCTCCACACTGAGGATTCATATGCTTATTTATATTGTGAGGTTAGATACATTAATGTACTGGTGGACTGATCCTTCTCAGGTACTGTATTGTAATCAGAAATAACTCCAATGAACTTAATTATGTCAGTGTAAAAGTGATGTGAGAGGAGAAACAGGCCAATAATATCCAGATGAATTTTGATTAAAATAATCCATTCTGTGAAACCTGAAAATGTATATCAAGTTGTTAAATGCTTTTTCTCTTAATGCATGTTCACATCAAATTCTTCTATGTTTTTGTAACAGCTGTTTCTCTGGATTTTAGAACATTATATGGCAATACAAAATTATCTTGAAGAAAATTGCAAGCTATAATTAAGAATTTGGAAGCTATCCATGTTGCATCAATTTTTTTTTTTGTCCTGATGAAAAATCCTCTCTATTAAGAGTTTCCTAAATGAATTTGGGTTTATTCATTTATTTTAAATTGCAGGCATATGTCAGACAAAAGTCTGGTCAAGATCTGAAGTAGAGTCAGGCTAACAAAATGTGTATGGGTTGTATTTCTTTTTTAATTCATTAAAGGATTGTCAGAGGAACATTTGGTTCACATAAGCACCCTGAAGATTATTGCTGGAGCTCCCAAGTTAGGCCACTTCTCTGCATCTCACATTGGCCAATAATTTCAGAGTTGGTCTACAGCTCCTTCACTAACTTTAAAAATGAAATTTTGGACCACGGTGTTAATCACAGTGACTACAATTCACGTTTTCACGTGTGGACATGCTTTAAATCATGGTTTGCATTACTTCTTAAGAGATTAGTGTGAGCAAGATGGATATCAAAAATCTAAATTACTCTCTCACTTGAGAATATTAGGCTCCACTGGCCTCAGAAAAAAAGCTGTGTGATTCACACCAGCTCAGGATTTGGCCCCATTGCCTTAAATTTGTTGGGAAACTAGAATGTAGTGTGTGAAAGTGTTCCCTGCTGAGGAAGGGTTTCCACTGGACTAGAACAAAGGTGGCTTAAGTTTGGAAGCTTTCCTAAAGATCCAAAACCTGGTAGGTTTCACTTAAAAGACAATCACAGCTAAACTGTTTAAGAAATGTAATACCTTTATCAGCATAAAAGTGGAGAAATAGCAGAAACTAGCAACTGGAATTAAATTAAATTAAATACAAGGCAGCAGTCGCAGATGGAAACTAGTTTGAAAATGACCATCGCATTGTGAGCTGATGATCTAGAGTAGGGAAACAGAAGGCAAATGCTGCGCTGCATGTGTACAGCACTTGTTTAGAATTAGACTCTACTGAACAACGGGGCTGTTCAGAAAGCTGGAAAGAAAACTGAATAATGGCGTGCAAAGACAAAAGGTTTACTGTAAGGCAACATTTGTGATAAATGTTTTCAAAGTGCTAAACTATCTTTTTGGATGTCATAGTAGAGAGCAGCCGATGAGTTGAATGTGGCAAGGGGTCACTTCCACAGGGACAGAAATTACTTCAAAAATACTAATTTTTCAGAATCAGCAGCCTACCAATTTTGTAACAGTGCGGTATATTGAGCAGTCTTGAAAAAAACAGACCACTGGACTATGTGTAATGGCAATGATAAGCAAAAACTTCTCACAGCCTACGAAAATAACATTTCAGGATCTACTCAGCTCATGATCTTACCATGCTACTCATGCTAGAGATAAAAAAAGGTTTTACATAGCTGAGTTTCTTGTCACAGTCCAAATACGTTCTTGTGTTTTTTGCAGAATGTGAATGGAATGACTGAATGATATTAAGCAGGAATTTTCTTTTTATTACGGTGAAAACTGTGATTTTGTCATGCTGAGTAACATAGCTGGACCTGTGGGGAGATTCCTTGTTGAACTTCTTCCCTCAGTTTTAAAACGAAGGTAAAGAGACGGTTTCAAATAATTTTGTCATTTTTTTATATTGTTTTCCAAACATAAACCACACATTCTATATAACCATTTTTCATTGTACCTTCTTCCAGATAGATAGGGAATATTTGGATGGCTTTCTATTATTCAGGAATTTATTTTTGAGTTTTCTTGTCTTTTGATAAGTGTGAAAGAAAAGATGTGGCAAAAGTGGTAATTTTTTATCAGATAATAAGGGCTCTTAGTTTGTTTTAGGAAAACAAGTGACTTGTGTTATTGTGATCATTTGACTGTAATTTGGATCAAACTTAATAAAAGATTTGCCCTTTATTGGCTATATTATAATAATACCTTTCTCTGGAGGCTAGTTGCTCTCTTATTCAAGCGTGTGTGTCCCCACCCCCCTCTTTTTTTTTTTTTTCCAGTTGTGTAGTTCTGCTTAAATACTGAAGAGTAGAATATTCCCCATATTTAACTAGCTAATAATGCATATAAGCTTACGAAATAGGAGCAAATCACTTTCAGCTACAGTAGCTGACTACAAACAAAAGGTCATTTTGTATACCTTTTACATACTTCTAGAATTTTTTTTAAATCTAATTTGAATTATGGTAGATGGAAATCAGTGATGTTTATGTCCTTATGCCAGTTTTTCCCTGTGGGCTATATGAGCTACATACTCCCTATATTAAAGGCTTTACTGCTTTCTAAAAGCTGCACCAGAGCCTTAAACTTTGTCCTCTGAGTTGTTTTGGATTTAGGATTTAGAAATGATCTTCATCCTTAGTTCTTTTTTGTGAAAGCTCTGGACTTACACCGTGCATCTAAATGGATTGCTCTGAATACTAGGCAAAAGTTGTGTCTTATAGGACCATCACTAAATCTAGAGTCAAACCCAAATAATGCAGAAAATACTAGCAAAGGTTTAATCTTGAAATGCAGCAAGGACCAATTTCCTAATTTGTGTATTATAATTTTTCTTAAACTGTAGACAGATATCTTAGACTTTCTTCATGGGTAATATTAAATGGTAAATGTCTTTTAATCATCATTGTGATTTTTTCTAATTATTTTTTTTTAAATGCATGTATCTTTAGAGGATTGGTGAAGATTATGAAACATTAAATAAAATTTCACTTTTTCTATTGATTAGTAGTACACAACATCATTATAGCAGAAAGTTTTAAATCACTGAACAATTCCTAGAATTAAACTTAGATCTTGACAGTCTAAAATAGAACTAAAATGTGAAATGATTGCATAGTCTTCCCAGCTGTAGCAAAAAGAAAAAACAGGAAGGAAACTTGGTCAGGATATTGTTCAATGAACAAAGTGGATACTGACAAGTTTAAGTGGGTGAAGGGACTGTAGGGGTGAAGGGACACACCTGCCACGGGCCATTGTGTAATGTTGCTTGTAAATGTCAATAGGAATCAGCTTCATTCTGAACTTCCATGAGGAGGGAAATAAGTCTCAAAACCACTCAGCAAACTAAGAGTAAATTTCTAGTAATTTTCAATTATTGAAATTATATATAGCTGCAAAAGATATAGCTGAAAAATGTTTATTTTTGAGGATGTGGCAAATACAGCCCACAAGCCAGGAGTCATATTCTAATAGGGGCAAAATCCAGTTTGAAGTATAAATGTGGTGCAGTACAGTGTGCTTGGGTTTGATAGCTGCAAAGAGGAATTAAAGACAAATAAAGAGAAAATGCTGATAATAAATATAAGGCCAGATCTTCAGACCTGACAAAGTATAAAACATTTATTTGGAATAGAATGGTCTTGTTACAGTAAATATGATATCTAACATGTTCAATTTCATAGAGGACATTGTTGCAGAGAGAGATTTGCTGGGAAATGCTGGTCAGGTTTCAAGCATATGCACTGGAATGTGAACTAAGTATTTACATCCCTTCTGAGAAATTTTGTGCTATGGAATTTTATTGCTAACCTCTGAGTAACTTCATGTAATTGGAAAATAATTATCTAACAACTATATTTGCTGCTAAAGCTTGGATTAGAAATCAAAATTCAAGAGCAAGGGCAAACTTAAGCTAGTCATCTTGCAAAAACTGCATCTAGTTGAAGTTGGAAAGCTACAGAGCTCATGCTCGGTTTTATGCTAATGTAACTTCATCATTAGAAAGGTAAATCCATTTTAAAATTGGGTAACTTGTTGGTAAATTAAACCAATTCAGAGTTTATGGGATTACATAATTATAATTTGTTCTGTATGACCACTGCACTGAGATCATTCTAGCAAAAGGTCAAAAGAAGTTAGAAACATAGGTTCAAGTCACTTTCTGAACTAGCTTGGTTACTTTCTATTTAACAGATTCCTGAAGCCTGGCAGAAAAAAAGATGGTGAAATATTGTCCAACCCTACCCAGTAATGGACTATGACAGATGGGATTTATGAACCTCATGACTTTCTCTTTATTGATCAGGAGCTGATCGTAGCATTTGAATTAATAAAAGTACAGTTAAAGCCATTCACAAATGATGCTTGAATATTGATTTCTAGAGAGATATATACCATATGTTCAACATATGAAAATAGCAGAAACAAAAATCAAAAGAAATCTCTCCTACTCTATCAGCCAATAAAGTTTTAAATGTGTTTGTAGAGAATTGAATGGGCTCAGTGCAGCACATCCATGTGTGTTTCGTAATATCCCAACATTTAAATGAACAGCACAAATAATCAGTTAAAAATCTATTAAGTATGTTTTTGCCGAAGGACTAATTTAAAACACGGTTTTACCATTTTACAAATATATTTCTAGCTACTGAGTTATTTTAAGTGTGTTTTCAATAGGAAAAGCAATGAAAATTATTTTTCTGTCTATGCCTCTTCTATGCAATGTACCTGACAAGGACACGTAACATTCCAGTGGGAAAATAATCATAACCAGATTTGGTATGCCTTCATCTTCTATAAGTATTTTCTAAGCATTTTATGTGGCTCTTAAAAGTCTTCTGCATCATATCAAGTCAAGTTCTCATCATAGGCCAAAGAACCTTTGATTTCCTGCGCTACAAGGTATCATGCCAAAAATGCATCTCTGAGAAATCAAAAGAAATAATGCAGGGTAGAAACACAGTGTGTTCTTCTAACGATGAACCCTTTTATGGCAGCTCCTACCAGGTTAGGCTTCTTGCATCAGGAAAAAAGCTTAACTTGCCAGAGCAAGAGGAAAGTAAGCATTGTGCTTATTGATAGATCTTACACATTTTCTTTTCACTTGGTGTTAATGAGACCTGTGTGTCACATAGCCAATTAAAATTTGAGAATACCATTTATTTATTAAATAATAGCTGTTAACAAACTTGACAGTCTTGAAAAGCAAAAGGAAATGAAATAGGATAGGCTTTATGCACTGGCTTTTAATAAGAACTTTCCCATTCATCCTGGATATGGTAAGGGATTTAGTAGTGTGAAATGTGCATTTATTGTGATATTGCTACTCTTGGTGAAATGTGTTAGATTTGAAGGATACCAACTGTGTGGTTTTTTTTTTTTTTTTACAACAGAACTACTATATACTATTTATCATTTAAAAAGCGACTATGTCGATGTGTAGTACAAGATGCATACGATGAAGGAAGCAGTGAAGAGCCTCTCAAAAGATGCATACTCAGAATGCTCCATCCTTAAAAATACAGAGTTTATTATATCCATGCAAATCTGCGCCAGAGTGTGACCACATGTGTTGGTCTAAAGATGACATCTAAGAGACCTTTCAGTAGTATACACTATAGAATACTGCTGGTTCATGTAATAAAGTTGTAGAGCTGCAACTACACAATCAAGATTTGAAATTGGAGCCTTATGGTACACAGATGTTCCTTCTGTGGTGAGTTGGTGGTTTGAACAACTAATCCAAGGACATCAGCAAGTATCACTTGAAGCGAATGAGAGGCCAGTCTGCTCTGCATATCTGGATAGTGGTGTTCCTCACTGTATGGGCATGCCTTACTTTTCAGGAAATGCCGTGCTAGTCTAGTTAATCTAGTATCCTTCAGGAATAGTGATGTGACGTGTTCCCGGTTTCATTCAGGCAAATAAAGGGCATTTGGCAAGTGTTTATAAATGGGGCCAAATGTGTATTTTTTGCTATTTCTATTGATGGAACAATACAGAAGACTTAGATCCTACAGAGGATTTTTAGATCCTACATGAAGTAATGATTTTTTTTGCAAAAGGCAGTAATAAAACCTTTCAAAGAATTTTATCAGTTTGTGGAGAAAAGAAAAAAATCCAAAGAAATCCTTGTAATACAACTCTACCACCAAAACAGAAAAATTTAATTGCCTGAAAATTTTCAAAATTTCCGTTCATTATAGACTACAATTTTCAGTGGAAATCAGCTAACTTGAAACATACTGTAGTTGTCAGCTTCTACCAAAACAATGTCATCATAAATTCCAAGCAGGCTGTAGAAAAACATATGGTTCAGTAAATACAATAAACCTTCATTGCAGAAATCATACACATAAACCAGATCTCCATCTGAAGTAGTAACAAAGATTATAAAGGCAGCCCTTGAACAGGCATCCCCCATTTTAATGAAACAAGTTTCAGTTGAAAACTAGAAGATTAAAGAACCACAACAAAAAAAGTTCCCCAATGTCATGTCATTTATAACTGCGACCAGTTTCCAGATGCAAAAACTCTCATCTGTTTCTACTATGAGCTCACAATTCAAACCATGTCTTTCACTGATCTACAAAATCCCTTCAGTTTTAGTTTTGTGTGTAGTTCTGCCCAAGTATTCAAGTCCAGTCACCTTCATTGGGACTGGTCATATGTAAAGGAAGTCAGTATACAGGAACTTACAGCAACAAGACCTTATTTTTCTTCTCCAATTTGTAACTTTCAAATCTGATCTCATCTTTTATATTTGATATGCATGAAGATTAATAAAATAAACAGCAACATTATAGACCTCTTAGTTTTATCATAGTAAAATAAGGCATTTACTGTGCATTTGAAATTCTACCAGAAAAAGCAACAAGCAGAAAAACCCAAGCTGATTTGAGACCTTCACATTAGTTGTTTTAAAATCAAAGAGAACTTGATGCTGACCGCAAAAACATCATAATTATTCCTAATAACTAGAATCAAGGGAAAAAGAACATTAGATTTGTTGTGTAGAGTAAGTAAACTGGTCCTTTCTGGACAAACAGGAGTTCCCAAGTTGAGAAATAGCCCTGACAAACACGCTATTCTCTCGTGATTTGAACTCTGGAATATTTGATTGCTCACTGACCTCTAATTAATAACAACCACTCAACAACAATAGATGTGATTGTATAGTTTAGTGAGATCTTATGCTCCTTGGATTAGAAAATGCAAAGGAAAGAGATACAAGAGAAGGAAGCGAGAAGAAGAAACTGGGAAAAGGAAAGAAAGCTCTAAGTTACAGTTACAACAATGTTGAGAGTGTTGCTAGGCATGTCTAAGATGGGGTGAACTATAAATTTAGTCTGAAAATTGCAGGAACTGCCAGAGTAATAAAGTTCTGAGAGAACCTTCTAAAAAGAGAACATCCAAAATATCCAGAAAGATTTTATAGTACGTTAACTGCAGTGATTAGGCACTGGACTCAAAGATCCAAACAGAATGTTTAATCTTCTGTTCTGCTGTTTCAGTACATAGTGGAAAG
>NW_010420720.1:26283-36540 GCF_000710305.1 Buceros rhinoceros silvestris
GAGTGCCCTTCTTCAAGATTAGGTGTAATGTAAGAAAATAGGTAGTTTGTTGTGTGCTTTTGTTTCACATTCCTACAGTTGTAAGGTACAACAAACCAAACAGGATCCACCGAAGGCTGAAGAATGCATATTTAACTTTAAATTATTAGTTGTTGCTGCTTGCTGGCAGACAGCACTGCTTAGAATGTATGTCTGGGTGTGTACGTCTAGGAATATCTATCAATACATGTTTCTGGATTGCACTAAATATTTGTTGTTTACTTTGGTAAAGATGGTCATCTGCTGACATAGTATTTGGTTTTCATGTATTTTATTTCCATAAGGGAGGCATAATCCGATAGATTAATGCTAGTTTCCAACATATTAGCATCTCTACTAGGAATTTGACTGTCTCCTTGCCAACCTCCCAAAATAAAGCGTAGAATTCATATACTAATTCAATAGTAATGTTAACTCAGTTTGACAAATCTTCATGTCAGCCTCAACTGTGACTGGCCAAAGGCCAAGTGTTTGTCAGATGGGTTTTGGCAATGGATTAAAAATGAAATCTATTTCTGTTCCTTTTTTTTTTTTTTTATATCAAGCATGCATTTTTCACTACTTTTTGACACAGATTTAAGCTACTAAGTGACATTTTTCAGAACTGCAGAATGCCATGAAAGATATCTTCTTAAAAATGTTTTGGCAACCATAAAATACATAAAATTCTTGCTGAATTTTGAGTTTAATTCTTAGTTTCTGGTTTTCACTTTGTTATCATGTTAGTAAGTGATCCTTTTGTATTTGGATTTTAGGCACTCCCAAATTATGCTGTGGGTTAGTACAAGATGCCTAGATTTTTAAAATTCATTTTATTTTATTTCATTTTATTTTATTTTATTTTAATGTGGTATTAAAGAAAAATGTTTCCTTTTCAGGATAGCCATTCTTATTTAGCTGTAAACTTCTTGATGATTCAAAGATGAAATCTGCTACCCAGTCACAGATTGTTCTTTTTTGCATCAATTCCATGTTTCAGATGATAGAGGAAATGTTTTTATGAAGTTTCACAAATACATACTTTACTACTTGACGACAGGGAAGGAAAAAGAGTTTGACTGTCAGAAGCATTATCTGCTCTAAAGAAAATAGCCAACTGATAACCGTCCCAAAATTGGTCAATTCAAGTTGAATGGCCAATGAACGGTGATGGTGGAATATGTCTCACTTTAGGGCAAAGTACAAGCATGCAGGAACACTGTCAGTTGAGAGATTTATTTACTATTGTGGCAGAGATAACTGGAAATTAAATCTGTCACGGAAGTTGCTAAGCCATACAATACAAAAGCTGTTCTCACCTAATAAATTGTACAAAATGGCACTAGAATGGTTTGAATCTCAAAAGGGTTATTTCCTGTAGGAAAATGGTGTGATCCATGTACGGTAGCTAATTGGTCAATATCCACTCAAAGGGTGAAGGCCAAGTGCTACCAGTATTAAAAGCCGTCATTACTTCCGCTATTATCTATTCAAGTCTGTACTCTTAGCAATGAAGCAAAGCATATGATTTACACCGGGTACTCTAAGCTCTCATTGATTAAAGTGTTATAAACACAACTAGAAACATTTTTTTTTTGGGGGGGAGGGCGGAAATCGGGGAAAGTACAAATGAAGACACAAGATCTTTTACACCGTAACTGACTTTTAACAAATGTAGTAATTACTTTCCTAAGATTGCATAATTTCAATTCCTTTGTGAAATTATTAGTGCTAATGATAAAACAAAATTGCTTTCCCGTGTCAAATATTAAGAATTGTAAAAAGCCATTAATTTTAGAGCTTTTCTAGTTTCTTCAGAAAGTTTTGTCAGGTCACTTCTATTGCCTGGAAGTGTTTTGGTTGTAATAAATAACATTTTCTAATGGAGACATGTTTAGTTTGTATTTTCTCTCCATGATTTAGTATGATTTAGTTCATACACAACGATTGATTCAGCGGTAGGGGATGGACACTCACATTAACATTTTCAGTAAAATTTAAAGTTTGGGGTTTATTTTTTCCTGGTTTGTTCAAATGTCCATTGAAGTCAGTTGGGAATCTCTCCCATTTTGTTTTGAATCGCATTCCTCATCAGTGGAAATTCTTTCTGTATGGTAGTTTAAAAAAAGGCAACTGAAGGTCATTAAGATGTACAAAAATATTAATGCAATATTTTTTAATGATAATTCTAATTTCTAGACCTTTAAAAAAGCCCCAAAACTCTAGGATTTAGTCATTCATGTGAGTTGTCAGTCTGGGTAACTGGATACCAATTTGGACATAAGAGTATGTCTGGAGTGTTTGAAGTCCATAGTGAGGAAAAAGGAGCTTCTGTTACTTAAGCTATGTGAAATAAGTGGTACTTTAAAATCTTGCCTGAACTCAAAGTATTAATACAACAGCTTGATTCTGGGTTTCCCCTCTGTCATATGGCATCTGCAAACTGAAGACTCACATTAATGCTCTCTAAAGAGACCTGCTTATTCCCGGCCTAGACTTTTGGAGTGGAGGGAGTTCGATGGAAGGAAGAGAAATGAAAAAGCCCCTTGCTGCTAAATTTGCTTTTAAAAATACAAACATTTAATTCAGAGCACTGTGACTCCTTAGACCCGTCATTTTTAAAATACTCTGATTTCTGCACTGTTCCTAGGTGGCTCTGGAGAGGAAGCCTCTCAGAGAACTGTCAAAGTGGAAGCAGCCAAGCAAACAAATTGTGAAATGGCAGGTCTGTCCAGAACGTCTGTGATCTAATGAAATCTGTATGTTAAGATACTCTACTTCATCCAGTATTCTCCAATAAAATATCCATAAATTAACTTTCAGTAATGTACGTGCCTCTCAGAGGAGCTCATAAATGGGAACATCAGCTCTATTCAGCAGTAGAGAACAAACAGGCATTTGTAAACAAAGTGTGGTACTAAATAGTACCTTTAACTGAACTCCTTTTAGGCAGAAATTTTCAGAGGGTTTTTTTAAAAAAATAAGTTGATGGTAAAAGAGCTGACTTGCCAAATGGGATTTTACTGACTCTCGAAGCTCTAACCATTACTATACCACAAATAACATTTAACATGTTAAAAGTACGTCACTGTGCCCAGAGGTTTTTTGTTCTCTTCACACAGTTTGGCTCATTCAACACACTTGGCAGTCTCTAGTCAAGAAAGGCCAAGAACTGGAATAGCAGAAGGGTTGCAGGTCAAGACTGTCACTCACTGGCAAAGTTGTGGAGGGAAGTTTGCACAGTGCCTGTCTGAATTATGCTTGGCTCTGTATAATGTTGTCAGTCCTTAATTTTCATGAGCACAAAACTCATCCCAAATGTAAAATACATATTATGTGTGAATGTCTATATTATGTCTGATGGACATTTTTTAGCAAGAGTGCCAGGTAGTAGAATTCTTATATTGCCCCAGAGAGAGGATTGCTTAGAATGCAAGATGCCAGTTATTACAGCTATATTTCATGGGATTTTTTTGTTGTTGTTGTTGATATAGCTCAAGTAGCTCATGTAGTCTTTTACATGTCTAGCTAGAGCTATGGAATTTTGTATTAAAATTAGAATTCAATACATAAGCACAATGTAGGTTTCTACTTTGTAGATATCTGATGTACCTGAAATAAATTGTTTTCTCTAACTGCTTAAAAAAGAATGCATTAAAAAGAGCTTCACTAAAAGGATATATCTAAAATCACCTAATTTGGGGGGGGAAGATTTTCTGCAAAAATACAGACCCGTTTTACCTTGTTTTCCAGACAGCTATTTGTTGGTGCGCTTTATCAGCTCTCATTAGCAAGGATGTCTCTCATTCCAGTTTGAAAGTTCAACCCCTAATCTTTCTTCAAACGTCTTATAATAAGAACAAACCTTTTGTTTCTTATTCATACTGTCACTTGCTGTTCATGTATGAGCTTTGAATGCTATGAAATGTAATTTTTCTAATTGCTCAGTCTGTGAAAAAACTTCTTTAACACTCTTCAGCTATAATTTTAGCCACCTTTTCTATAATTTAAAACAGATTTCATTTCATTTGTGTTTTCTGGAATACATAAAACAGAGATGTATACTTTGAAAAAACATGTCAGGAAGCCCAGCTAGCCTATCTATTTTTGAGTGTCAGATGATAGTAAAGGATCTATGGCAAAAGAAAATATTTCTTCTGGACGTGGTTTTTGTTTAGTTTAATGGAAATCAGTAAACAGTAGCTAAATATAGAACAAATGCTGATAGAAATGAGGAGGAAAGGACCAAATTTTGGTTTCATTGTTCCTGTAAGTTCTTTTTAAAACTACTCAGTTCAGTGGACTTGCTATGAATTTGCAATGATGTAACTGAAGTCTGAATTTATCCCTAGAAATCTGTCTGTTCTCTGATGCTTTAAGTTGTGATCTAGAGATGCTTGTCTTTTAACTGAAACACAAGAAGCACAACTTAATTGCAATTTTATGCACAAAGAGCAATAATTTTCTTCCTGACTGACAGGTTCTAAATGGTTGTCACTTGTAAAGTACGTAACTATCACTTTCAGGTAGTTTTGTTTGAGTTATGTGAGCATTGCAGTTTCTTGTGAAAGTTCCGCAGGAGAAAAAAAAAAAAGTTATTTGCCTCAACAAAGGAACAATATGTAGCTCTATCATGGTGAGGAAAGGAATATCAAGGAATGTCACACTGCTAAGTTCAGTTTATTAAGTGAACCAGGTTAGGGATAGGTGATGCCGAGCAAAGCTTTTCACATTACATACACAAATACACGCACACATTTACCTTCAAGTGAGGTTCACCCCAGTTACTGATTGCAAGAATCAGGACAGTCAAGCCCTGGAGAAGATGATGGTCCCTGCAATGAGTTTCAGAGGAAGCTCGTTGGTGGTGGCTTGTTTCCTTTGCTTTCCATTGCTCATCTGTGGTCTGAATGAAGGCCTGCCACAATCAATTCTTGTTGCATTGTCCTGTGAGTGACGACTTAACACCTTCAGCCCTGTTTTGCACTGTATCCAGCTCTTGGCCAAGGCAAGACCATGCTGTCCCCCTGTCAAAATTCATATATTGTGTCAGTGAGTTCAGAAGTAATAGGACTGAGCATTGCAAAAGGAAATATGAATCAAGCCAAACATATGAGAACTGGACGAGTCATTATGAGTGCTTCTTTTCACATCAAAGACATCAAGGTGACAGTCACACCTTACCACGCATTGGCAATTATAAATAACAATGAAGTGGATGACAAGGAGGAATGACAGACATCCTACTTCCTTGACAAATAACTAAAAATCTATTTATAGCTGGATTTCTTGGTCTGTGGTGCAGAACTTCAGCATGCTTCAAGATCTTGTCTGCATTTGTCATGAGACACCACAATTAGTTCCGCCATAAAACAGCTATCTTGTAAGTTAAATAACTGAATTAAAACATGCCATTATGATATAAATTCACCTTTGATAGCTTATGCTAGAACAAATTCCTCAGTTTCTCATGGACAACCATAAATGTAATACCTAACTCCTAATAAAACTGCAAGAGGAATAGAAAAGATAATGGCATCTTCATGAACTCCATAGGTTTTATTCCTGAAAATGGCTATGAAAAAGTGATGTCAGCCAGTTAATTACACAACATATTTAACGCTGTGATAGACTGAACCTTCCCTTTGAATTAGCGTATAATATCTGGAGACACTGACATACTCTGGTATTTTTCTGAGCCGTGTGTTGTTCTCTGGGTGCTGCCTAGGCATGAAGTATAAAAGCACAAGTATATTTTTCAATTTTTTGTGGACCCCATAGTCCTAGCTGTCAGCAGAAAACTTCTTAGTCTTAATGGGAGAGCCAGAGAAACACGGAGAAAAGGAAGAAGGTCACTGCAGTAAGTATTCAGTATGTTGGATAGTAACTGTTTCAGGCAAAGTTCAAAGATGTTCCCTCGTATTTTCCAAATGCTATTGATGCCAATTATTTTTTCTTATTCTTTGGAAATAATAATTAATGTAAAAAGCCAAGATTGCTAGGACCTGTCATTACTTGGCCACATTCTCACATCATATATTCAGTGAAAAAAAATCTCAAATTTATTCTTTTTGCTGCCTTAAAATTGCAGCCAAGAATATATTCTACCAGCACATTTTGTTGAAGCCTGTGTTCCCCAGCATCAGCCAGATACATTGGTTAATATACAGCCATGAATATGCTGTAATTCTGCAAAACAGAAGTAAAGTAAAACCTTATTGTGAGCTGGTTATTTTAAAGAACGAAAATTCATGTTGATATTGTGTGAAGAATTATAATTAGACCCTTCAACTCCTTTCTGGAGTTGGTAGCTGAAAAATAAAAAGAAATGCAGGAAATTTCTTGATGCTTTACAATTTAAAATTTTAATATGAACAATATCTGTCTTTTTTTTTCTTTGATTTCTGTGAAAGAAATGTAGAAAGAGAGACAAAATACAAGTCATATACTAATTATGGGGAAATAGCAGAAGATAACTTGTAAGATTTTTGTGCCCATTCTGTTGTTCTTTGTTCAGGTTACAGGAACACAATTGCGAAATGTCAAGGTAAATTAAGATCCTGGCACAGTGGATTAAAACATGCGCCAGTAATTCTCCTGATGTGAACGATCACTTTGGCTTTATTCAAGTCAAATAATGAGCCTATTTTAAAATTTACTGAAGGAAATGGGAATTTTAGGACTTCCAGCATTAGGCTAAAAGTAATTGTAGGTGTGAAAAGGAAAGTCAAGAAAAATTGTTTTTCTGTATTACAAATACAAGACTTTTTTGGAAGTAAGAGTTTGTAGTACATTTCTTGTATTTCATAGTGTGCAGTGTCCTGAAAGTTTTAGTTTGCTGAAATTATACGTCGACCAGGATGGGATCTCATTATTATTACTTATTTTATCATGTAGGTCATCTACAAATAATCCAAAGAGTAGAAGCTCACTTACAGGTGTTGTAAATGTATGTGACACAGCCACTGTTTTGAAAAGTTTGTTAGTAAGATAAGATATGTGAAGAGCAAGGGCACAGAAAAGGCAGGTTGAAGCCGAACTTTAAACCACGATGCCAAACTGATATATTTTCTAATTTCCCGGTATCAAGTGTTGTGGGTAAAAATCTTTATAATATGTTGAGTTGCTCTCTTAAATCTATTTTTCTCTTGAAATTACATATCTTCTCTCAGGGAACGTGCCATTTTCGAAAGATAAGTTCATAACGTGAGTTGAGAAAAATCTCTTTGAATCTTTGTGAAGCAGAGGCAGATTCAGCAGTTAGATATAAAATCAATATTCAGGTGATTTGGCATATAGATTTAACACTAATTTTTTGTCATTCACATCTGTCTTAAATGAAAAAAATATATGTACAACTTTATTGTGTTCTGTGTTTCCAGAGATTAAAATCCTTTCCTGAATGCTTAACATTTCAAAATTGCATTTGAATGGATCTGTCATTCTCGAGTCCAAAGATTTTGGGGATATTGACTTTACGTTGAATTTTTAAGGGAAAATAATATTGTTTCAGGTCCTGTGAAATGAGTACCTACACAGCCGGCCTCTCTGTTACATCTAGCATAGGTGGTCACAATACCAGAGTTCGAATTCTAGTTCAAAAAATTCTGAATCTATGAGGAAAGAGTTTCCATCTGCCTACAAAACAGGTTTCTTTTCGGTTTGGGTTTTTTTTTTTTAGGAGTAAAGATATCTAGCTAGTCTATTTTGTTCAAAATGGTTGAGATAAAAACCTGCTTTCCTTTATATTGAGAAACTTGAACTGAATTTCCCAAAATTACTCAAGTTTTCTCAGGCCTAAGAAAAGAAGTGTGTTGTGCAGCTGAGCTTGAAAACACTGACATGGTGAGGAAAATAACCCTACATTTTGTTTGTAAATATCCTACTTAGTAAGACTTTTCCTTTTCTTCTGGGCGTGCCTCTCATTGCCTGTGCATTTTGTTCATTTTGGACATTGGTCACTGGTAGCCATGTACAAGAAGAAATGCCTTCAGACTTAAAGGTTTAGGGAGCAGGTTGTTCAGCATTTTTGTTTCTAGTTTGGTTTGGCTTGAAGAAAGAGGAATCGACTAAAAGAATCTAAGTGTTGTCATTGTAGTGACTCAGTTGTTGTCTACTGTGGCAATTTTAACACTTGAATTTTTTTTCCTAGGAACTTGGTTATGAGATTTATTGTATTAATTATTGTGGGTTTGGTTTTGATGGAGTTCTGGAACAGGCAATGCAATAGACTGTGCAGTCCGTATACTTTTGTGTTGTGGGTTGGATGTTGTTTTGGGTTTTTTTTTTTTTAAATATTAAGAAGAGAATAAGAATGCCCACAGACAAAATCAAACTATTGCACGTATGACATAGTATGATACGTTGAGTCAGTGTCAAGTTAAAGAATAACAGAAGCAGACTAAGTATTACAATTCCATTTTTGTTTCCCTGGGCATTTTAGTGTGCTCCTGATGTATATAATGCTAAGATCCCAATGGACATGGTTAGATTTCTTTTTCTTTATGTTTTCATCCTGAATATAGAAGAAATATAAGATTAATAGGATGGGGACAAGAAGTTTGTATCTTTAACTATACCTGTTGAACATGCTTGAGGCAACGAAGGTTAAAATTTTAAAAACTGTTTATCTTCTGACCAATATAGCAATAGGAAATACAGTGCAAAAACATGTACCACGTATGGCCATAATGACACAGTGAAAGAAAAAGGTAGGCAGACTATAATGCAAGCTTTCATATCCATCACAATAATTATTGGTCATTTCAGCGTTAAACATCAACATGCCTCACCACTTATCAGAATGTTGGTTATTAACGTTGGTTATATTTATCAGATGTTTGGTTACTTTTGACTGTGTTTCTTTTTAATAACTGTGTAATAAGCTGTATATGTACATTTCTCTTGCTGACCATGAGTTGACATTTTTGATATAATGTGTATGCTAAACACATAACCCCTGTTTGCTTGAAAAGATGAATAGTCTTGAAGCTGTTCACCATTTCGAATTAAAATCTTGGAGAATATTTTCTTTGGGATTTTAAGTGTTAAAATTCAAAATGGTTCATGTTAGTCACTAAAAGAACTCAAAGATCCTGTGACAGTCTTAGACAACATACTTGGGTCTCTTTTCCTTATGTACATGATTTACATGTTTTAAAATCTACTGGCGGTGGATTTGCTCCTTCCTCCCAGTCATCCAGTGAGAGTTATAGTGACATGAGAGTTATAATCCCATGGTGAATTACTGTATAAAAGTTCCCTAAAGGGTTATTTATCTTTTCTCCTCAAACACAAAGCATCACTCCACCTCCGTAAGGAAATTTTCCGTAAGGAAAATATAGACCTCTTTCTTTTAAGATTCTTGCAAAGTTACTACCTTTGTGGCATCCTCTTTGAGAAGTCATCAAAAGAAGCAGCAGCAATTATTACAATAAACAGCACAGCCTGGAATCAAAACTGTAGCCATTAAGTGTGTCAGCTCTCTTCTCATAAGGACACCACTGATGTTACAGCTAAGTATAGGAAAGCTGGGATCTAAAGAACATTAAATGGCTTCCTTAAAAAATGAACCTGGAAACGTTTCTTCTAAACTGCTGAGAAAAGGCAGATTCCTTCATATATCATGCCAGTAGAAAATAGTGTTTCTTTTCACAGGAGTTTTAAAAGCCCTGTTTTTTACTTGATTGTAAAGAAACTGCTTGTATTTGGTATTCTATATTTTATTTTTACATCAAGTAAATAACATATTCTGACCTAGATATGCAGAGTAAAGTTGAGTTATCCCTCAGCTTTGAAGGCTTCATTTTAACTGACCAAACTTAGATTATAGAAATTTCATCATCATATTTTTTCCCATTGTTGAAAACAAGTTTTGCAGTGCCACATAGACTGGAACAGCATTTCCCCAAAATAACTGTAAATGTTCTTATTGTAACTGTTGTTTTTTGGGTTTATAGTATGTCATCAGAATGACAGCATGATATTTACCTAACAGACACATAAGTCACTATTCAGCAACAGCAATATTATGGAACAGCTTGCAGATCCCAAAGCTGCTTTGTATGGAAAGTTCTTGCCCTTTTGTATTGTTTGTTTTGGATAGAGTTCTTTGCTTTCACCCAAGGATGGGATAAATCTTCTGCTTTTGATCATAAAATCATAAATCTTCCGTTTTTGAGTAGGAGATGCTCATGCTCATGCAAGACATAATCAATGACTTAGGTTTGTGTGAAATAT
>NW_010420720.1:36647-39992 GCF_000710305.1 Buceros rhinoceros silvestris
ATGGGTACTCAGAAAAGAACTTCCTCTTCCCCTGTGGCATTCCAGGATGACATCAGGTTAAGCTGCAGTAAGCAGCTGTATCGCATTCCCTTCGAAGGATTTAAAGCCTCTGCCCTCCACTTTCTTGTCCAGTGCCCTTTTGAGCTCGAAACAAGCAAACAAAAACACCTAGACAGTTAACAAGAATAGCCTCTGAGTCAGTAGGTCTGCTAAGCTTCCACTTTACTGCAGCTTTGAAATGGGAAGACAAGATGGTGCTCCGTGAAAGACTATATTCTTTCAGCGACGCTAGTCAGAGAGTAAAAGAAACCTGCTTTTAGTCTAATACAGACTGAAGGAAAGAAAGAGACAATGTCACTATTAGAATTCTGTCACTAATTGCCCAGAAAGTACGAAAAATACCCAAGACAGTCACAGTTAAGGAAAAAAAAACCAAACAGCAAAACCTCAGGAAGGGAATGAGGAGGTAGAGGAATATTTTATAATCACGGTCATTGAAGAAATCCAGCCCTCTGACATCTCCCAGTGTTTCCTGCATTATAAGGGAGAGTCAAGGGACAGCTTCATGGAAGGAAAACTGTTCTGCAATTGTATTTATTGAAAAAAATAAATACAATCCTGCACAGCAGAGGATGTTAGATAGGATATTTATCATGCCATGATACTTTGTCTTTTCTGCTGTAATTTTAATTCCCTCCTTATATTTGGAGGGGAAAATTCCACCAATATTACAATATATTACAACTTCCACCATTCTTGCAATGGCACTAGCTGAATGCAGTGGAAGAGAATTTCTGAATAAATGAGAACTCCTAAACGAGTTATATCAACATTTTGCTTTGGGGAAATGAATATAATAAGAGCAATAAAATAACCTCAGATACACTTTGGGAGGCTTATATCAGCTGTATTTGATTTTTATATAGCAGTGAAAAACAATCTTTTGTCAAACAACTTCCTCTTTTGTCAGTCTGCAGTGATGACAGCTACTGCCAGCTGAAATTCGTTCTCTTCTTAGTGTCCCTGTCTGGCTGTAGTTCCACTCCAGTCAGTTTACATAGTCTTACGGATTTTTGTAAAGAAAAAGACGTAGGAAAAATAGAGAAGAAATTCATAAATCTGAATCTCAAGATTCCCCCAGAAGATAATGGAGGTCATACCGAGCATCAGACAAGGACTGGAAGGAGCAGGGTTTACGCAGCTAGCATGAGCAAAGAGCTCTTCAGGCTTGCATCATGAAGGACCGTATCACTACTTACCAAGGAGTCAGTATTGTTTATTTAAAATGTCAGACACTTGTAAGGTTTGATCAAAATGCTTTCTGATGTTACAGCCCTTTGTTCTTTCTTCTCAAGGGAAATACTGCCTTCTACGTTCAACATTTTAACTAATTGCACATAGTCTTTTTACTTTCTCACCAATAAACATATCTTCAAAGCTACAAACTGATTTCTCAGCAGCCCTATAACAGGATACCATACTAACGCAGAGAAAAAATTGTTACGTGAGTGGATATAAAAATCTACAAGTTAGCCTAGTAACTTCAACCAGTACTTTGTGACATCTCTAAAATACATTCTGCGCAGAGTTGGGAAAAAAAAGTGGAATATTGATCAGTAGTCCAGAAAAGATTGTTTTTTTCATTTTTTGCCTTTCTTTAATTCCAGCATAGTATAAATGGGTGGATTTTATTTGATTATAAAGTTCTCACTTCTGCCATAGTGGTTATTTAGGTTTATTCTCTGAACCTTACTGTTTGATAAAGCCAAAGTGAACAGCTGTTTGGTGCTGTTTATTCTGAATGCCTTGAATCCTTTTCAGGCAATTTTAATGAGAAACATGAAGTCTGAGCTATGTAATTCATCACTGATTTTGGTGATTGAGAATGGCATTGGGCCACAGTGCATGTGACCATGGGCATTGCATACATATGAGCACATATGTGGTGGTGATGAATGTGATGAAATAGAGAGCTATGTGATAAATTGTGCAACCATGTGATATGCTAATTTATTACTCTCTTTTGACTGCCTCACCTGCCCTCTGCCCATTAATCCTTCCCTCCCAGGGCTTCCTCTGACAATTCAAACCCTGGAGCAGATTCATACAGCTGCCATTACAATAAAAAAATTAAACTTTGGAGTGCTCCTTTCCACTTTCACTGGAGGTGGGATGTCATCTCAAGTTACATCCACCCAGTGTAGGGACAGCTAGCTTAGATATTAAAATGTCATGTCTCTAAATGTGGGTAACACATGAGTCCACAAGGTTGAATCTGAAGTTTCAGCCACTAGGAGGGGACCATTCCCAGCTTCCTAATGTATCCAGGAACATTCTTCTAACAGATGGTGCTATGGAGACATATACTTTTCAACTGTACTTATGGATAAAAAATGTTTTTAAAAATGACTAAAAGGATTACTGGAATGGTCAGCATTCTACAGACAGGGGAATTCAAATGATAAGGTCAATTAATGTATTTTTAATATCCTTCGAGTTAATGTTTGGAAGGTTTTCTGTAACACACCACAATATTGTGCATTCCATAGCCATTATGTATAAGATTTTGTTGGCAATTAAAGAATGACCATTTTAATATTTCTTTTTTTTTTTTATTTTGCAGTGGGACAACTATATTGAACTTGGGTATGTGTCTATATCAAAGAAATTTATATGTGTTTCTCCGTAGGAAATATGTAGTTTATGTTAATAAGTGAGTGTGAATTACCAGAATAAACATGACGGTAATTAAGAGATCATAACAATTCATGTGCTTGTATAGAATTAAATAGGCATTTGCTGGTGATCTTACTTAAAATGTATGAGCAGCTTAAGACAGGAAACAAACCTTTATCTGTAATTGTAGCCTCTTTTTGATGTAACTCACTGTATTTACTGCTTTCTCATGTTGCCTTTCTGACTCCCATCTTCAAAGGCAACAAGATCAGACTAGCTGTGTGTAACACTTCCAAAACTTTTTTCACCGACAAACCCTGTTTTAATGTGGACATTATTCTGTCATTATTATGTTTTTTAAAAACTGTATGAAGTGGGTTTGAGGAGTGTCTGAAAATCCTTACATATTCTGTCAAATTGAAGTGCGCTCCATTTTAAATCATTGCATTCCAAGAAACTTCATGGCTAGAGAGAGAAAAAAAAAGCAGAATTTTTCAATAAATGATAAGGAACATATTCTTTACATGGTAATATGTTGATTGGTAGGGATAAAACTTTATAAAAGCTTTTTGCAATCTACTTAGCAGCAGCCTAATAAAAAATAATTCTTCCTTACTCTAACTGTGAAAATTCTCCCAAAATTAATTTTTGAGCTACTGGATGGGCAAC
>NW_010420720.1:40088-70498 GCF_000710305.1 Buceros rhinoceros silvestris
AATGTGACTTTTAAGAACAGTAAGTCTATGTATTTCCCATTCTCGTGCCTGTAACTTTAGGTGTATCCCCAGAAATAGATATTGTCTAAAAATGGGCCAAATTAAAAATACTGATAGATACTTATTTTTTGCTTTGCCTAACTTTTTAATTGCAATTTTAATTTTAAAATATTAATTTGCCTTACCTAATGTCTTATTGTGTAGCACATGCTCACATATACACAACAGTGGATGTCTACAGAGCAAGTTATTTCTGACTCTTTCTGTAGAAATTCCATATGTTTTAAAACAAAGATAATCAAATTTTGTGACTTTCCTTCTAGTATCAAGGACTCTTTGTTGCACTCCATGGCCAATCCCACATAAATAAAAAAAAATAGCAACTGCAGCTGAAATGAGCTTCCAGATGAATAGCTTAGCCAGCTGCAAATTCATTACTTCATCTGATTTCTAGGGTCTTGTGTACGGCTCTTGTTCTTGCCTGTAGAATATTTTTTTAATCCTTCAAACCATTTAAAAAAAATAAAAAAAGCAAAACCCCACCACCAGCGTAATAGCACTGGATGGAAACCTTGTTTGTTATGTAAAATAGTTATTTTGTAGTATGTCTTAAATAAAAAGAAAATTCCCCTTGACAACAGGATGCAGACCTGATGGAGGACTAACAGTATTAAGCATGCCATGCGCAGACAGGATTGCAGTGGATGAATCCTAATGTGTCCTGATGTTTGTCTGGTAAATAATTAAAAAGAAAAGATATAGTAACAATAAGCTGAAAAATCAGAAAGTTGTATCTAGCTTCACAAACTCAGCCATACAGTGACCTTCATGATTCTAACTGAAATCAAAATATCTTCTTGGTTTGTTTTATCCACATGCAATGGCTTTTGTAGTAATAATGTAGACACACTTGTTTACTTTCTAAATCAAGAAATGTGTGCCTTTGACCAAGAAACTGGTCAGAGTTTCTGGTGAGAGTTGAGGCCACCAGTAAATGTTTAAGTCATGACTCTCTCTGTCATACTCATGTTGAAATAGGATGCAGTGATGAAGTTTATGGGTTGCAGGATAGGACCTATAGGCTGTGTTGGCATGTCTTTTCGAGTCCTGCAGTCAGGAAATGTGTATGTTGTAAGTGAACGAGAAAGAGATTTCTCAGGATTTAATTTTGAGGGTTTAAAATTTATGGTTTTCGTGTTATTTCAAGTGGATTGGATATTAGTCTCCAATTTGAGAGAAACAGAGGATAAAGTACAATCCACCTTACATTGGAAAAAAAAAAAAAAAAGGACTTCCTTAGCTTTCCATTATGCAGAATCGATTATCAACAGAAACTGTGCACCATTGAATTCACAATCCAGAGCTGTGTTTTATGGTGTTCAGACACACTTACCCCCCTCCAATCTATTACGATAAAGACAGAGAGAGAAGGTGTACCATATGGCATACCAAAGGATATATAACTCCAGAATCTAAGGAAAGGTTTAAAAGTTTTAAATTTAATATAAGCTACACAATTAATTTATGATATCTGTACACAGAGTTCTGAGTAATTACTTTGCAGTGCTGTAAAATTTGGCAATAAGTTTAATATAATTTGGGGTACCATGAAACACTATAATCAAGATAATTTTAGGAGGGGTGGAAGATGAGAATGTTGGAAGGATAAAATCAAAAGAAGGTCAGTTATAATTTTAATTTCTGAAGCTTTGAGTTGTTATCGAGTATAGCAACTCCCGTTATTATCCTGCAGATCTGTGCAGTTAAGTCCGCTCTCATTTACTGTGCACAGTACTGGAAAAATGCTTTGATACCCTTGCTCTTTTAGTCTCTATTATTTTTATTTTAATCCTATAAAAGTAGAAAGAAATCAAGATCAGACAGTAAGCTTTTTTTAACAGTGTTGGTATTGCAGATCCATTTGCTGTACCAAGCAATTCAGGAATAGTGCTGTAAAAATGCAAGTTATGTTTAATAAAGATTAATGCAAAGTTATGTATCCTTGTGCTAAAATATTAAATACAGCAAAACTGAAGGGCATAACGTCTAGTGAATGGACTCTGAACTGCATGCTAAATTAATGATGGTTCTTGTCTCAAACGCACTTTGCAGTATAAAACAGCAATGATAGTGCATTAACTTTAAAGGGAGCAAGGTGAAGGTTCTGAAACAGTGTGAAATGTTTAATTGCACAGGTTTCAAAACCAAATTTAACCATGAAGTCATGGGCCCTGGAGAAATGGTTGACAGTTTGAACTGTCGCTTTGCAAAATCTGTGTCAAAGGATTATAGCCGTACTTGCTTATAGGCAAGAAACAGAGGTTAACCTCTGCTTAAAATGAAGAAACACCTGTGAAAAAACGCACAGGTTTTATTATTGAAAATAGAAGTAGTTTGGAGTTTTTTGTCTTTCTTCTTAAATTCCTCTCTCTAAAGGGGAAAATTTTCTCTAAGGATGAAGATAAAATTTTAGTTGATATAACTTGAAAACTGACCTAGGCATATCTCTCAAAGGATTTTATACTGTATGATACAATCAAAATAAACAAATACCAGTCTGTAAGGTAACAGTCTGTACCTTATAACAGTCAAATTTTCAAATTTGAAGCATCACTTCAGCCTCAAGTGTGTCTATGTTGGTACTGCTTTTATATACGGGCTTTGTATGCACCTTACAGGTATGATTTGTTGTTTTTGAAAAATTACACATTAAAAAAGTGGCGTGCATTGGTATTACAAAATAGTTAAAAAATGCTATTTCCTTTTAGTATGTTTCAGGTTTCTGGGAGGCTTAGAACCACAGATAAACATTCCCAGCATGAGAAGTGAAGATCTCAGGTAAGATAAAGTTACTGAAAGACAACTAAGCCCTGTCTGTGCTGCAGCTGCTTCATTGTAATCTGTTCGCATTTTGAATTGCCTTATTGACAGAAATAATCAACTTTGAAAGTCAAATGTTGGCATTCAGTGCTGAGGCGAGTGGATGATGAAAAAGCAATAGTTTTCAGTGTGAAATTAATGCCTCCCAATGTCTCACAGAATTTTATCGCTCTGAAGAGCCAACATTTAAAACTTTTTAAAACACGTTTTATGTAGTGGAATAGTCCAGCTCTCAGTTTAGAAACTTTTATGTCAGTGATACATATTTAATTAGGTGTTAGGATGCCATAACAACAAGAAGTAATAAACATTCTAAAGTTTCTTTCCAGAATGTAGGAGTTCTAAGAACTGCAGAATTAAGTGAAATATTTGCTTTTATTTTTAATCTTTGCATGTTACACAAACTATTTCTGAGAATAAAAACTTTTCCTTATGACAAATGAAGGTAGGAACTTCCATGTTGAAACTACAAGTTATTAAGAAATGAGTGAAATTCTTGTGCGGGGTGGAGTCCTGTTATTTTCGCTATCGTGGACTATATTAATGCCTAATCACTCTTTGCACAATGTACCTTTTATAGTCACATCTCAGTGGTGCATCTGATGACAGAAAAATTCAAAATATTATTTTCTTGTGCATCTTCTCAGAAATTGGAGCATACACATGAAGCAGTGATAGCTCTTGCTAATAGGCCAGTTGTATCTACAACAAGACTTTAAGTAATGTCTGGCTACCTAATTAAACTCCCTGCAACATCCATATCTGAAGCAATAAGTAAAATTAACAAATTATTTAGGTCAGGTGTGCTCTGTCGGTCTCTCTTAGTATAGGTCAGGTAGGACTGGACAATTGTGACCAATGCATTTTAATTGCTGTCAATTAGCTTGATAGCTTTGTGATAAAACATTTTTTTTATTAGACTTCCATACCTTAATACCAGCTATTCTAGCATCAGCTCACATCATTGGCCCTTGCTATAATCAGACGTTTCTTTTTCTGGCTGAATTTAAGATTTTAAAAAGAAACACAGTGGTGGTAAGTGATTCTACCGGTAACAATCATATTATCATCAGAGCAAATTATATTTCTGATCAATACATGCTACAAAGTAAAGCTTTACAACCCCTTCCTGTTTTTGTAGGTGGGCCTGTTTTAGATAGAAGGGGTAGCTGATGGTTTAAGGTGCAAACAATACTAAAGAGTTGCTTCAAACCAGGTAGACGTAGGAGTGCTGTTTTTTCGCTTCACACTGCTATTAGAAAGGCAAAGAAACAGATGCAAGTAGCAGTGGAGCAGCTGTAGGGATGCAAGAATTGCCTAACATTGCAAGTAGCACCCCTAATAGCTTCACCCAAAACCTGTCAGGAGACGGAAGTATATAATTATGAGGGGGATAAAGAGGGAAGGGACTAAACAGGCACATGTGGTAGTAGGTTGATCTGATAAGGGACACAAATAGGTGCAACAGAAATCAGTGAATTGGTATGGGCTGAGAGACTGTTGTGGCCAGTAAGTCTTGTTTCTTCAGTGTTAACAGCTGTTTACTGTTGGCTTTCACACTATGTTTGGTATTTGTTATCATTTTCCTTTAAGTAGGAGCTGTCAGCATTGTTACAAACAAGGCTATAAATTAGGTAATTGGATATTAAATGCAGTTCCATTTTGAAAGGATTCTAGATGTGTCACTTTCTTAGCTAAAGGTGCTGTCGCCCTCTCCTGCTGCATGCACAAGCAGGTACACTTAAGGTAACAGCATTATTTTTTATATATGTATATTTATTCCTGTCCGGGCTCAGGCGAAGATGTTAGCATTTTTTTGTTTTGTCTTTGGCATCTTTGTTAAGTCTGGCAACAGGATCTCTAGCTAGAACCAGTTTAGTAAGTACCTCTTTTAATCTTTCTGTAGTAGGAGAGGGATAAAGACTGACAGAAGAATTCAACAGTATGTGTGAAATTAATTGCTAGTTCTGTGAATTGCATACAAGTCAGCAAATTGGTCAATACCTCTGATACTTTTTTTTTCTCCTGGTGTATATGCCTGCAGAGTGACTGTTTTATCAAAGCTATCTTTTTAACCTGCTCCAAGTTTGTTTCCTGTAGGAAGCTACAGCCATTTTGTGTTCAATTCAGGTGTAGCCTGTTATTGCTAAGGACAGGTTCTTACTCTTTTTTTTTTTTCATTTGGTCTTGCTTTGTCCCCTCGGTATTAAATGTAGAAATTTGAAAATACATTTTCCTTTCTAAAGGAAGAGTGTAATACTTTACTAGTTTAGTATTATGTCATCGTTTTATTGCTAACAAATGGCCTTCATGTTTCTGCAGAAGGTAAGATGCTAAATATGAGCACAGAGCTTTTTTTCATGCATATACTTTACTGAGAAAACTCCTCCTCTTTTGGTGTTACTTGGAATACTATGTATGCAAAAATGCCCTGCAGCAAATAAGCAAATAGAACAAAAATCTCCTTGTTAGATTGGGGAATTCTTGTTGTTGTTCAGAATCAGTTAAAATTATTTTATAGGTTTTGTCTTTTTTTTTTTTATTTAATCATGTATTTTTGCTAACTTGCATCATCAGGTTTTGACATTAGGCAATATAGTTATTAGTCATCTACATATAAATGTTTGAATTGCTGTTAAAAAAAACTTTTGGCACCTCAAAATCTGATAAGCAAGTAGAGTTATGAAATGAAGACACCTGAAAAAAGGCGCTGTTTAGACACTTATTCTAGCAACATACAAGTAATATTGTGAATATTTCCAAGTGAAGTTTAAACTTGCAAGGAAGGTAAGTATGTGCTTTGAAGAGTATTGAAATCTTGTTTTGTTTAAGACTTATGCTGATTCTAAAGTAGAACACATTGCGTGTAAGTAAAGAATGGTAAAGAATAAAAGCTTTTCTTCCATATAATATTTTCTCCTTCAGCATCACATTGATTGTTTTTTTTAAAAAGATCTGTTAGATACAAATTAGTTTGGTTTTTTATTTACTTACAGTTCTATTCCTCCCAAGTGAGTGTAATACTCTGCAGGACTGGGTTTATTGACACTGTCAGGTTCTAATTTAATCACATAATAAATTAACGTATCCCTGGAGTTGTTAAAATAAAACAAATTTGGAAAGACATTTTTGCCTTGAATATTCTATTAAACTTGTCTCCTGCCTTTATTGCTTAAAAATGTCTTTCAAGCAGACAGGTGAAAATGAACCTCTCCTTTTCATTTTCTTTTAGAATTTAAAACATGTATTCTGTCTCTGAGTGGGGTCTTACTTCAGCAGCTTACAGCGATAGGCTAATACTCTGGAACAGATCACATACTTGAAAATGTCAACCATAATGGAAAGAAGAAAACTCAAAAAAGGGACAGTTGACCAGAGGTGCTATGAGGGGTCTTACACTCTCCAGGTTCTCCTACTGCAGCCGGACCTGAGGCAGGAGCATCATGCTGCTCTCGGGAGCCTATTCTGTGTCACTTAGCTGCCATTCATCAGTCATAAACCTCCTGATAAACAGCATAATGTCAGTTCTTTTTGCCCACCTAAGATAACAGGTTTTTATTACTGGAGCTCTGCTGGAATGCTTTTCCTTCCTTCTTCCCTAACAGTCTAAAATGTTAGAAGATCTAGTTTAAAACTTATTAAAGTTTTGCAGCGGGGGATACCTCCTGTGTGTCCCTGCTTCTTCTGGCAAAGCCTTTCTCACTCAGGTGTTCAAAAAAACACATTATTTTTACTTTCCCTTTGCTTGTCAGGGAAATGAAAATACTTTGAACCACTGTGTTAAAACCTCATCTAACTTTGCAGCAAAAGGCTTCATTATTTGGTATTAGAAGAAAGTCAGAGGCTTATTACTGCGAAATAACTGTGATTCCTTGGTCCAGCTGAACTCTATTGTGTGTGTGAAAAGGTAGTTTGCCAGACAATTTGAGCAGTAGGAAGCCTTCGGGAAGCTGTGCGTTCTTGTGTGTGACCGTATTTATGTAATAGTGTACTGTGTCATACCCTGTTTGCCTTGAAGCAAAACCACTCTTCTTTTGCAAAAGGAACTGTAAGAGGTGTATTCTCATGAAGACCAAATCCAATTATAATCTAAATGTGTACTTGATACAGGTTACAAGGTCTAAAATCTTGGCCGCAACAAGGTTTAGCCTTATGGTCAGTCAACTGACCTGAACTGAAACTGCAATTTTGGGATCAGACAGGAAGGAAGTTAATCACTGACAGTTGTTTTGGAGAAAGAAGGATAATGTGTGCCTTGATTAGTAACAATCAGGAGACTTTAGTAAAAACTGACACTAGGAGGATGTCTTGTTTATCCATTAAAGTATTGCATGTTACCTAAACATTGCAACACTTCTCTTGTTAGTAGTACAACTATCTGAATAGTATTAATCACATATTGCTTTAAAAAATCTTCACAAGCCATGTAAAGCAAGCATTATGAAAAGATATTGCACAAGTGCTTTACTGTTCATCAGTGTAAACGTGACTTTGTATGTATTTCAGAATGCATGATGCTTTACTTTCAATAACCTTGGATACATAGGAGATCTTTTAGGATTTGGGGATGTCTTTTTTTAAGCCTAACTTCGCTCATTTGTCTGATTGCATTACTCTGTTTTCTTCACTGATTGCCTAACTCTATGTTTAAGAACTGCATTTAAGACAATTCTTCTGTCTTGTATTGAATGAATATGTGAACAAGTAGAGAAGATGTACAATGGTTTCATTGTTGTAGGCGTTGACATAATGTAAATGTTGGGTGTTTTTTCAAGTTCTTGTTATCTGTAATTTGTGAGGCTATAAAAAGGTGTTCCGAATTATCTTAGTAGTGTATAGTGCAAGAGCATTGTGCTTCTCTGACTCAAAATTCAGCCTGGACTGAGGATAGGGGAAATACAAATTTGCAGGGAGAAATTTTAAAATGTTGTATGGTTAAGCTTACTGAACTTTGTTCTTACAGCTATAAAATCTTTTTCTACTTTACATACACACACAAAAAACCCTAACGCTCACCAAAAAGCCCCCTGTGCTATTAACCAAAAGAGAGGGACAAGAATTGAGCAGAATGATCAGATGTGCTTTATGCCTTTCAAACCAAAGTTTTGAATTGTCTCGCCAAACAACTTAACATTTGGGTTGTGTTCAGAAAATTTAAATTAAGTTTTGGTCCACAAAAGGGTTTCTGTTTCAGATAGTGTATTTTTTTCTTCCTCTTTATGAGAAGGCAATTTCAGTAAACTTGAAGACGTGTTAGGAGCTGCCACTATGTAATTGCTCTAAAAGCAGCAGAAAACTGTTCGACTAACCTTATTTATGTTACGAACCAGAGTGTGTATGTGAAATAGCTATTTCTGTGTGGATGCAGTAACTTGTGTAATTAGTAATTCTTGCGTACAGATATGGTTTGGATGCGTGTGTGGTAGTCTGGACAAAGCAGCACATTCAGTAAATTTTTTCATCTATCTCCTCTCTTTAAGTTTTTGTTTCCAATGAACTAAATTGTTCCTATGCTGTACCTGGCAGGTAATATTCAGGCTAACCACTTCTATCAACTTAGGGAAACAGGAAGTCTTTAGTGATTTTACAGTATGTGCACACAACCTGCATTTCTGTTAACTGAGGACGGGAAATGTAATCAGGATTCGAATTTGCTGAAACTCGCTGTGGGGACTTGTACTTCTGTACATGAAAACTGTTCTGTCTTTAAAATGGTTCGCAAGTTTAATCACCAACTAGAGTTGATTTTGCTTCTCAAATGGGACCAACACATGGCTGCAACATGTCAGATCTCCCTGTGAACAGTGCCACTGTAGCTATAAGTTTTAAGAGCATGGAAAACACTCAAATGTGTCTGAAGTAAAAGTCTCCAAGTTGTTTCTGTCCTAAGCATGATGCCTTTTCTGTAACTGCACATAATTAAAATGGTTTAATTGTAAATAAACTGATGTGGGTAACTCATTTCCTCAGCCTTTGTGATATGTGGCAATAACAGAATAGATAGATATGTTGATCTGGTTATAGCAACAAAGAAGATTCCTTGTAACATCTTGTTCTGTGCTTGTTTACTGTACTTACCAATTTTTAAGAGAATGGACCTAATTGAAAATGGCACAGCCTTTCGGGAAAGGCCATCTTACCTGAGATATTTAAACTTTGCTAGCTAAAGCCGATGAGCGTATAGCCCATTTGAGGTCAGTATTAATTGTTCCTTGGATAATTTACAGAAACAGTTGGAGGCATACGGAGTACCATGTTAGCAGTTGGCTGGTCTAACATTATTTTTTTGTACTTTTTCTCAAAAAAATCAAATGAAAATACTATTTGGTCAAGCCCTGATAAATCAATAACTTAATGCAGTTAGTTACACTTATTTAGTGCAGTTAATATTAAGAGCTTGTAGGAGTTTCTTTGTATTTACTTCTTTATTCCCCCATCAGCCATTAAAGAACATTCTCATTTTCCACATGGAAGCCTCAGGAGCAATTTCAGAGCTCAGACCCAACAAACTGAACACCACAAGATTAACTGACTATACTACCTTGCATTACTAGTTTGGCTCTGCCCGCAGGATTTAAATTTGTACTACCCTTCTGAACAACTAAAAGCAATTTAACTACATCCCAAATGCTTCATAGAGAAAGTCTATTCGATTTCTTCCTTTCCTAGATTCACATTCAAAGTAATTTCTCCTAAATTAAATGTCATGTGGTTGGATTAGGATAATCAGGACAACTTCAGATTTTAATAAGCAAAGTTATTTTAGACTAAAACTATTGAGACGGGTTTAAAAAACCAAGAACAACTGCTAAGTCTCAAGGCACTGGGAATGGAGATAGTAGCATTATCACACATAATCATATCCAAACATGCTATGTTTTTAATCCCTGCCTGAAATATAAACTCAGTTGGAAATGTTGAAATTGGTAATTTAAATGAAAATAAAATCTGGGATTATGTTAATTCATGTTAAAACGTGGTCCCTTTTTCAGGCCCTCACAAGAAAGCATTTAGTTTTAACAAACCTTATTTTTACTGTAGTCAAATACTATAAATGTAAACAATGCAAGAAAGCATTGCAAAACCAAGGGCAAAATTTGTGTGGTTGAACCATGTGTGGTGACTTTCATCAGATGGCCCAGATGATAATTAGAAAATATTTTTTCTTCCAGAGAATCCTATTATGTTTAGTACAACTGATCAAAGACAGAGCGGTTGCTCAACCTTCCCAACTTCACTTCATAAAATAGCAGCCTGGCTCATAATTACCTTTATAAAGCAGTTGTCCTCATGTCACCATTTCTTAGCCCTCTCTTTATGTGAAACAAATGGTTTTAAATACAGCAATACTGTGCTCATTATTTAAAATCATATTTTGCCATTTGAGTAGGACTGAAGAGTTACGTTCTCTAATGGCTATTTTATTTGTTTCCAGGTTTTCCATAAATTTATCGATCTCCTTGAACTGTGTTTTTCTAACCTGCAAAGCACCTCTTCAGGTTGACAACTGTGACTTCTAACATTGTATTAGTGCTTTTGTTTCTGCTGTGCTACTTTGATATTGGCAGGAAACAGTTCAGAAGAATGCTATGACATCTTCATTAGAGGACTGTGATACTCAAACTCTGGAATTCAGCCAGGGGGAATCAACTGGTGAAATATTCAAAGAGGCAAAGTGTACTGCCTCGTTTAAGTTAGCATACACCTGAGCAGACTGCTGAGACATACAACTAGAGAAACTGGGCTTAGACATTGTGGTTGTGTTCAGTAAATCCTCTGTCTTGTACACCCTTAAGACTTGGATGATTTTATTAGCGTATGCTCCAAGGGTGATAAACCATGATGTATTGTGGTTTCAAGACAAGACTTTCAAAATTTTGTTGTATGTTTATGTATCCGGTATAATAGAGGTAGGGCAATGGGTGAGACCAGGGATTGACTTGTGTGTATGACAGGTAGAAGCAGAGGATGCTTCATGTAGCTCAGCTGGTCGAAGTACTATCTGTTGAAGGAGTCAAATGTGTAACTTGCAGGATATTCCTGAGTATGAAGCATGGTACAAATGTATTGAAAAAACAATTCTTTATAAAGCATATTGCCAGAAACTTAATGGTTATCCTATATAATTCAGGATCCCCATTTCAATGAATTGTGCTTAAATGACATCATAGAAAGGATATAGTAGTAATCAAAGGATCAAGAAGTAATAATCCTACAGCAACATTTTAACCAACTAAACAGCTTGCTGAAGCTAAACTTATTAGTAGCCTGATAAGCACGTAGGTGACTAATTGTAGGTACTTAATTATGAAATGTAAACATTAGAATTTGTCTCATCGTTATCTTTTAAACTGAGGGGATTTCTCTCATCAACCTGGGACTAAGTGGAAGAAAAAAAACCTTCTCTAATCCCTATCTGTATTTGTATGTAATTTTATCTGATTGAGTCTTGTACTAAACACTGGTACTGCATATGTTGAAACCTAGTTAGGTAAAACACTTTCTTCAAAAGCTATGGCAAATACGCATCAAAGTTGCCCACTTTCCGTCCACTCATATCTAGGGTGCTCCTGGTCATGTCCTCTGTTTAAAACAGGAAATAACTATAGTTGACTGTAGGCCAATAAGAAAGGCTGTGGGTTTTATATTTTATTTCAGCTGTTATTTCTTCTTTTATCTAACAAATTTCTAGGAATGTGCAGAAACCATCATAATAAAAGCCTGTATGGTGTCAGTTTAATTTTGTTAAATGTGACTGTCCCTGACAGCATTAGTTTCCTCTGTCATTTTTCATGGTGCTCAGTGTCTCCAAATGTCACTCAGTACCTATCCACAGGAGTTCCAGGTCTTGCAGGTTCTGGTTTGGTTTTAAAAAACAAGCACAAATCTTCTTAAAGGAAAGCCCTGAAAAAAACAAGTTCTTTGGCTTATACTTTTTCCCTGATGTGTTGTATTTTCTGCTTTTGTTGCCTCAGTTGCCTCTCTGAGCTTTGCCCTGCTGTCTGGTTTGGTGTTCTGACATCTAGAGAGAGCCATGACATAATGGCATTCGAGTCGTGGTCCGTCTGCCTTTCTTTACCAAAGACAATATTGACTAAAATTGGTTTTCTGGGCATTTAACCTTTTAATGTGCTTGGCAAAATTGCTTCTACTCATAGCCTAAGTACATTTATAAACAACAATAAAACAAAGGAAATTAAGAGCAGAAGTGGTGTTTCTGTTTAGCAGACAGATTTGGGGTCAAAGATACTTGGCTGTGCTCTCTGATGTTAGAGCAGTGCACCAGTATCCCAGTCAGCTGTCCAGCAGGCAACACTTCCCTACGTTATTTTTCTCCACCATACCTCCACCATCATGCATGTGTGTGTATTTGATGGTGTGGTTTAGGGGATATGAACTGAAGTTTCTGTTTACTTTTCCTACTACAGCAACAGGAAGTACATGAACAGGAGTAGGAAATGGAAAGAGTCAGTACATCGGATTAAGGTATGCAAGCATAGACATGTGAGCAAAAGTGTGAACACCATCTAGATGTTTCTACAAAGATAGAGCCTGGGATGGGCAGATTTAGCCAATGTTGGGTCGGGAGAAAAGCATACAGCTTAAGTTCTCTGATAATGCCGTGAATTCAGGTTCCTATGACTCTAGAGTTTTAAAGTTGATAACGTTTTTAAATAGTTTTGTTAATTTTAGGTGGGACTGTGTTATTCAAGACTCTTTACTAAAGTCTCATAGCAATGCCATCTATTATATATTTATCTAGATATCTAGAATATCTACATTTGGATAATTAAGCATTCTACCAAGTAATACAAAATGCAGCGTGTTGAGTCGCTTTGCAATGATGCATCGAAGGAGCAAGTCAATGAGAATATGCTCTCAGGAGTGGAGTGTGCTGTGTGTTGTTGGCAGCAAATACCTTCAATGGAATGGGGAGTAGTATTCTACCACAAATGTTTCCTTAACTGGAAAGTCTGCACAGTTATTAATTACAACAATAGAAGTAAATTCTGGGTAAATTTAACATGCTGTTTGGAAATGGGTTTATATTTTTTAGAAAAATATTGACAAATATGTCGATAAAACCAACTGACATCAGTGACCAATATAAACGCTTTCATCTCTTAGTTCAGCTGTATAACACACCTTTCATGTAATTTTACTTTTGAATTTGATCTTTCAATTATTGATTTGTATGAAGAATATCTTTTTAATAACTCACCGAAACTGCTGGGCTTAGCCATTGCCCTTCTGATGTTACCTACACAAAGCTCTTGGATTTCTCTGTCATATGTTTTCCAATAAATGCATACATGTCCCTTGAAATACTGTTGGGGAGTTGAGGGGACAGACAGTCTTTGAAAGAAATAATCTTTAAAATGCTATATATTTATTTTTAGGCTAAACATTGTTATGAACAAGAACACATTGGTTCTGTCAGTGGGTGAGTTATACAGAACCACAGAATTTCTTTCACTTCCATCTTGCTCCAGCCCATGTGAGTGTTAGATACATTTGCAAATTTTGCCCTTAGGAGGCAAAGAGTCTGGACCCTCATCAGTTCAATGAGGAGGTCTCACTTCTACCTTTTTTGCACAAATCCGTATGTATTATATATTTTTTCTTCCCAAATTTGCTCCAACTATCTTCAACGCATGCATGTGCAATACACAAGCTATAAAGAGATATACAAATATGAATGCTGTATATAGCTTTTAAAAAATTGTTCAGATTTTCTGTTTTTGTAGAGACTTTCTATAAAATTACTCAAGCTCTATAGAAAAAAGTGAAGATTCATGTTGGCAAAAAGCACTGGTTAGTAGTGTTCTTTGCTTCTTGTAACTCAAGGTCCAGCATAGTATAAGTTTGTAAATGTTAGTGAGTTGTATAAGCGTAAAAAATAATCGGACCTGGAACAGTGAAATTAGTAGTTATTTCCTCAGAATTCTGTAAAGCTGAAAGTTTTGAAAGTTTTTTTAGGCTCATATTGTTAAAGCAGACATGATTTTTATATTACCAACCCCCCACCCTCCATTTTTATTCAGGCAGGATATTTTGCTGACACTTTTCTCCGGACTATAAGCAAGTGTGCTCTGCATTACAACCCAGTACCTGTTGCCCATACACTTCTGTAAGAGTTTGCCTCTGTACTAATACCAGCTTTGTGCAAGCTACAATGTTCCTCGGCCTGTGGGTCTTTAATTCTTTTGGCCATTTTCTCGTGGTTTTGTGGTTGACTTCAGATAGTGTGTAATGACATCACTTGTTGGGAAATGCAAGATTTTTGCTTGAATTATTCAGCCAGAAGAATTATTCAGCTGAAGAATTAGTTCTCTTTTTTTACTATTGCTTTGATTTGGAAACCAGAGAAATCAACTTACTGACTCTGGCTATAGTGAACCGTCAATCCTGTGCTGTGGTCGGTAACTTGCTTGTAGGAAGCAGTAAGTAGTGTGTATTGTTTAAATTTGGGTAACATTCTATTTACACGTTTGGATACATTCTATTTAGCTGTTCAAGTTTGAAGATATTGATAGTACTCACCAATCTTTTTATAAGCTGGTGTTTGTAAACAAATATGCTGGGATATTTGAGGTGCCGATCTATTATTACCTACATACATATCTGTTAGTGACAGTAGTTTGGTAATTGTTTTACAGTGCTGATTGTTTAAAGGTCTAAGATAATGCCTAACACAAGGTTATAAAGGCTGATTCTGTGGAGTTTAATTCATGTGTTTTCCATTATTAGTGCTATGTAACAGTATGCATAATTCTGTGCCATAGTGAAAATGTGGAATATCAAGGGGCAGAGAAAGGGAGGGAATGTAATGGACAACTAACTCAAATTCATACTTTTGGTTCTGAGAAACCATGGACTCTGTTAATGAAGAAATTCCTGTAAGTTTCTGTAGGCTTACATACTGCAAGTTAGTTGCATCTTTAATGGAAAGATCTGATTTTGATTTGTTTTAAAATGTTTAAATTGTATGACACATGCAGGGGGTCTATAGAAGGTCTATACATTGTATTCTGGAGACACATCTCAAGAGTCTGCTTCTCAAAAGCAGTAATGAGTAACTCATCTTCTCAGCCATGTATAGACCACATAAATAGATACAGCAGTGTTTGAGCTAGTGAGGCATCCGTTACCAGGAAAACAAATTTGCTTTCCAGCATTCAACATGTAAATGTTGAATTCTGTAGTTTGTCAAGAATGTAAATATTGTTACACGGTGATATACAGTATTAGCTCATTCCCTGCATTCTTCACCCACACATTTTGCAGAAAGAATGCACGGTTTTCAAGCGCTCATACCACCTACTGAGATGAACCCTAGTTCCATGTTTCAAGTGCTCGCATTGAAGTGAGATATAACCAAGTCTTTTACACTGAGAAGAATCATACATTGATGTTGAAGATTAGACCATTGACATTTAAGTGAGACTTATCCAATTCCTTGATTTTTCTTTTAATTCTAAAACATTATACCCACGTGTTCCCTCTGCCTGAAGTGTTCAAATTCTGGTGTATTGTCTTATTCCTCTAAGTTTTATGACTTTTAAGGATGAATTGTAAACATTGAAACATGGGTGTGCGGTCTGTGTACCTCTGTGAAATGAGAAAGTAATGGTGTTGCTACACTCCCGCCATTGTAAATGCAGTGCAAAAAGCACATTCTGAATAAAGAGGGTGAAGACAACTAAGCTTAAAGGCAAGATAAGCTTATAATCAGTTCAGTAAATAATTTAATTGCCTGTTATTTTGCTTTATGGTAATGCAAAATAATCACATTATGTCAGAGTCATGGCCCCTTAAAATAATGATAGTGTCTTGACTTCTGAGGATGTATGGACAATTGATATATGGAACTGTAAGAACCTAAGCAGCTATACAAAAGCTAGACAGGAAAAGGGGCTTCAGTGTGAATGGAGAGGCAGAGCTAGCAAGTGCTTATTTCACGTAGAAGACTCAGTGAGTGATCCAATATGAAGTGAATTAGGCTTCTGTGGCCAAGGTATATTGGATGGGAGGGAGAACTATTCAGGAGTGCATAGACAGTCCCCAGACTTCTGAGTCTGTGCCGGGAAGTACTCCTCACCTCTGCTATCCCCACATCATTCTGATTACGTTACAGTGAGCTGTTATTTAATAAACACGTTTGTCCTTTTCTCTTCTCCCTATTCCTGATAAGGATGTGAATGAGAGTAGAAGTCAATACTGTGCATTTAGTACAGATTTATATCCTCTATCCTGGCAGAAGTAGCAGATGGCTACCTAGGAGGCCGTCTTTTGTGTCACATTTACTAAAGATCACATAACTAAGTCATCATCCATGGACCTTATCTCATTGTTTGTACTTCCTCAGTTGCATCAGAAGAAGCTAAAATCCTATATTAAGTAAAATAGGTGTTCCACATAAGCAATGTCTGTGCTTGTGCCAGGGATGCTGAAGGACTGAATGGCAAAGAAGATAATGTCTTTGATATAGGTGGGGGGAGAAATATTAATCTCTTCATTAAGATGTCATACAAAATATGGAAGAAGTTTGGGGACTACTGCACAATAATGAAATTGCTTTCAGAAATTACTGAAAGCAGCTCTTTACTGAAGATATCAGTTGCATCCCCCTGGAACTGAAGGTCGAAAAGAGCTGATTATTGCAAGCCCAGAATTAGGATTCTCAATAACTTTGCAGCATTGCTGAGCTCCTACTGTTTAACCCTAAATTACGTTTATTAAGTTTGTGCAGACAGTGGACCGATGGAGTCACTTCCTCATTATTAAATGTACTTTTTTCTAATCTTGCATCATCTCACTGCTTTACTTAAAACTAAAATCAATATTCATGGTGCAGAGGGCTTTTTTTCCCCTCTCCAACTCTTTCATAAATCTCTTAAGCATTTCTTAGTTTTCAAGTACTCTCAGTGCAGACGGTGAGTATAATCTATGAGACAATCTCAGAGAAATTGCTTTAAATTCTTAAAACTCTAAGAAAGACCCAAGGTTGTCATACAGTTCTTGCATCTTCCCAAAAAGAGGACTTCTGTCTTGTATATGAAAATAAAGTTACTGAAAAATCTGCTATGCTGAAATAAAAAAAGACCAAAATAAACAATGCTTATTCTTGTTCACTGTTGTAACAACTTCCTAGTCACTGTATGATGTTGCTGTTAATTACTGCTGAGGTACCCTAAAAAAATAACATAATGGTGATTTCAGAATTCAAGTGAGCATAAGTGAAAGGTTAAGCACAAATTATTTCAATTGTGTGTGCTGCTCAAAGAATGCTTCACATGAGGTGCATCAGTTGAAACCCTGCGCTAAACAGTGAAATAATATCCTCCTGTAAAAAGCCAAAGTCAGTGAAATACTCTGTAATCTACTTTGCTTTTTACATTATCTTAAAATTGTAGAAACCTATTTCAGTTGTCATGTTTTTGGTTTTGTTTTGTTTTTTTTGTGGTGGTGTTTTTTCTTCCTTTCTTTGCTATTTTTTTTTTAAACCAGATATATGGCAAACAATAAACTAAAGACATCTGGAAGTTCTGAAAGCTAGGGGATGAAATAGATATTATGTTAAACTGTATACATTCAGAGTAGTCACTAAAAATGAGAAAGAAATAACGGCATTTCATGTAGAGAAAATGAAGACTGTTAGGCCTAGAAGTCTCTGTAATGAATCAGTCAAAATGGTGTTAGATAGAAGGATTAAAGGACGATAATGAGAACCATGCTACAGATGACCGCAATGGGAAAGGCTGGGGAAAGAAGAAATACTATATGCTAAGATGGCTATGTATGGCTAATGACACTGTGGTGATGGCTGAAAACACCTCCGTAATATTAATTTGAAAACCTCTGAGACACTGTGAAAATAATGTGCAACATTGCCTGTTGCAAATGTGCTGCTTCCTGAATTGTGTCAGGAACAGCTAAGCAAAAATCTGGCTGCAGCAAAAATGAACCAATTACTATCAAAAAGAGAGATGTGATTTCAACAGCTTTTGTTCTAAAAAAGAAACTGATTGACATGGGGTAATGGATTAGATCAACAGAGGATAAAACATTAAGGCAAAGATCCTAATTAAATTAGCTGAGGATATTGATATTTACTTTTTATGCATTATTATTGTTCCACAAACTGGGAGAGAGTGGAGTCGTTAAGAACCATCAGGTTATAAGGGGTTTTGTAGCATAATAGTTCTACAGTCAACTGTGATTAAGAAATTAAGTACAGCATTTGGGATCTACTTCAGTGAAGACTTTCTACTTGCTGATACTCTTGACTCTAGCTACTTTAATTAGTAGCTTCCAGTGGTATATCCAACATTCTTAAATAATAGTGTAAACTTTGCAGAGCAGTTAATAAAGTCTGCCTTAAAGCTGGTGAATGACTTTAGGATAATTTGGTTGAGAATATGAAATATGGCAAAGGGGTTCATAAGCTGGAGTTCAGGAAAACAGACAGCAAGATGTCAGACCAGATGAAACAGGAAAATGGGAAAGAAAATGGGTAATAAATGAAAAGATAGTGGAATCAGCTGGTCTGGTCACAGGCTGGAAGACAGAGGACTTTCTCCTTATACTCTATTACAAAGCATTTGTAAGGGAACAACTGCAAAGAATAGAATAAGAAAGTTCTTGCTAGGTTCCCTAGATTTTGTTATTAAAGGAATTTGTGAAGGTTTTTGGCAGGTAAAAATCGGAGAAGTACAAGATAGAAGTAAATAATCTGATCAGAAGGGCGGAACAGTTTCCTAGTGTAAACAAAGAGTACGTATCATATTTTCTAGTAATTTTCCTGAGAAATCTTTATTGAACACTGCTGGAAACAGAATATGAGATCTGGCCTATTACAGCAGACTTACTGTGTTATTGGAAAGCTCCCCATCAAATGTGTTGTCAGGAGACAGGACGTGTCACGTTAACCCCGAATCTTAAGGTACAACAGGAAAACGTCAAAACAGTAGTGATGACATCATAGAAAAATACTGGAAGTACTGTGTACCCAAGAATGTAATTAATGCAAAACATTGTCAGCATTTCCCTAATATTTTACTGTGCAATTTTCTATTTATTTTTACTGTAGCAATTTACAGGTATCAGGTGGGTTTCTACCAGTGATCTTTCTTCTTACTAGTCACAAAATCAGTATTTTTTTCCAACTATGTTGGCTTTATTTCAACTTTCTTTTAAAGAAAGTAATTTACAGAAGCTGCCATTTTTAATCTCACTTTTCAGCTGAGAGCGAGTGAGTTGTGAATTAATTCAGTGAACCACAGAATATTCCTTGCAGTGAGGTACAGATAAAATCAGGGATGAAACAGCCCTCCTCAAGCTCAGCTCCCCTTCTTCTTGCCTACTTAGCATGAGTATTTCACAGCTGACACTGAATGCAGCTTGTGACAAACACTCCTGTTTGGAATATAATGGAGAGTTATCTGTGGTATTTAATGATGCAACATGACATGGAAGGGATGCTCTTCGAAAAAGATTCATGCCAATGGCTTGTGCCATGCGAGCACAGCTGTTCGGCAGAGCGGCAGGGAGATGTTTGCCACAGTTCTGAGTTCTGTCTAGCAGATCCCCTCCAAATGTGTAAGCTCCTGCAGCTTGTCCATTATGTTCCTGTTTGGCAGAGAGGTGATTTCTGCTGTGCTGACATTGATCGCTGAGCTTTTTGCTGTGGGTCTGCTATTCTTATGCTGACACGCTTATCTGAAATCAGTATGGGGATGTATCAGACTTGGGGAGGGCTGCTTTTTTTTTTTTTCTGAAATGTTTTTTCTTTACCTGTAGTATTTCATTCCTTTCTGTTCCTGAAAATAGGTAAGAAATAGGGACAATAACACAAGTAAGAAAATGGCTGCAGAGATAGAGAGGGAGACTTAGGTATTGGGGTTTTGTGTGGGGTTTTTTGGTTTGGTTTTTTTTTCCCCGCTCCCCTTACGTAATGAATTGAAATACAGATTTCAGTATATGATACTGCAGGAGGTTTGGTAGTTCATTTCTACCTTCTTTAAGTGGTCAGTCATTTTATTTCACTGACATGTTTTGGTGCATACCCACATCAGCAGTCCTTCGGTGTGGTAGGGGGTGTTTTGGTTTGCTGGTGTATGGGGTGGAGATGATGTTGCTTTTCTGAAGGGAAAAGGGATTTGAGTATTATAAAAGTTTTATGCTGTGTTTTCTATGTGACCAATTGTCATGTCAGATTAGAAAATGATGGAAAATAGTATAGCTGGTTTTGTACATAGAACATGGACACTGAAGGCTGATGAAAAGTGAATTCTTTTTTGTACATATCTCTTGAATCTTCAAATGTCATTCCTACTGAAAGGAATACAAAGAAAGGCTGGATCAAATTTTCAGACATGCTGAATATCTAGTGTCTGTTAACTTCAAGCTATCTTGAGTCTGTTCAAAAATGCTGAATATTGGGGACAATGAAGTGTAGAGTATCTCTTTTCAGTAGCAGCTGAGACAAGCTGTCTTTAAATCTTTGTTGTCTCTACTTACATGTTCTAAAGTCTGCAAATACACCTATTTTAGTAGACTAACTACATGTAATAGTACTGTGTTTCACTACTTAAACATCTTCTAATCCGTTTTTCTTTCCTTTAGTGAGCTTTTGTCAGATGACTAGTTTAATTCTTAAAAGAAGTTCAACTCACAGAACAAGTATCTTTGTAACTTCAGAAAGCTTGGCAGCATCCATGCTTCAGGCATCTATAAGCTGTTGTAATACTCTACAATATCGATTAACTGTAGGTAGAGAGACTGCAGATGTACTTTATGTGTGCATAGTAAACAGAAAATCTATATAAAAGGAAGTACGCAGGGCCTCTCTTATTCTGTTTCATGCTCCCTAAATCTGATGCAGAATTATTCTTTTTTTTGATTCAAGCCATAGTATCTTGCTTGCCTTTTTAAGTGGTGGTGTTAACTTCATGTACAAAATGAAGTGATAACCGGTGTATTGTTTTGAGCTGAAAGCAGTGGCTCCGCAAGAGGTGTGAAGCACGCTTTTTATCACCATGTTCTCTCTTAGTCCAAGTACTAAGAATAAATGTCTGAGCCTTTATACTAATTTTTGGTGCTGATCAGACATCCACTGCTCTTTTAAATATGTTTTCAGGAACAATTATAGGAATTGCTATTTTATTCTCCATGTGTTGGCATAAATCTTAATCTTGTAAATCAAATACAGAGTTGGAGTTAAATGCAACAGACTTTGTTCTTCCTGTTTCATAAAGTCTGGGTACTCAATCAGGAAGAAGAAACAACGCTGCTTTTGATCATGTGTCATAAAAAGTGTATTAAATATTACAAGAAATACATCAAGAAGAAGGCTTTGAAAACAGCATACACTAAAATATAGTTGGAGAAAATATTAATTTAGCAGTTTGCAATTCCGATTGATAACCTTTTTAATCAGTTGGCAATTATAAGCTCTGCCTCAATTTAACTGTAGTTAGTACCTGTGAGTTACCATGTTCTTTTTATTTCCTCATGTTGAAATTCAAGATAACCACACTTAAATCTCTGCAGATGTTTCTCTTTTCTATAACCATTCAGTATTTGTGATTTCTTTATCAGTGAAAAGTAATCATTCTTGATACATCAGCCATTACAACACTGAAGGGAGGTGATAAAAGTGTCAGCCAACGTGTTCTCTGCAAACTGATTGTGTCTTGTAGCTAATTATTTAGTAACTGCTGCAATCTCTGTTGGAGAAATATGTATTGCAGATGTGGGAACTTGCCTTATTCTCTTACTGGCCAAGTGTTTGGTGTGGGGGGGTTGGGGTTTTTTTTGTTTGTTTTTCTTTTGTTTTCTTTTTTAACTATTTACAGCCTTGGAAATAGAATCTGCACCTCTAGGGGTGCCCAGGCAGTTGTTACACAATTTTTGTGACTTCTTTTGTACAGGCAACTATTGCATTCAGATAGCTGCTGAGAGTAATTTTATCCAGAAATTAGAATCTAAATAGTTTTGGAATTATAGGAGAGGATAAACTGCTTCTGTGTAAATAAATCTAATAAAATCCAAACCCCTGCTATTTATTGGAAATAATTTCTAATAAATAGTGTACTAGAGCCTAAAAATACATTGTTACATATACCAGACATGTTCTTGTTAATTTTTGCCAATTCAAATTCACATCTTCCTTTTGGATTTATATTGCATCCTGAGACAATGATTTTCTGATTGAAGTCATGTATTTCTTTAATAAAAACCAGAAAGGAACACAAAGCAGAAATGCAGCTGGAGAAAACATGAGTATCAACAGACTTTAAGACAAATATTTAATCCATCTAAAGTTACGTACTAAAATGCATCTGTAGGAACCCATGTAAAAGACCTTCACCTTATGCTGAAATGGAATATCATATAGGCAGAAAATTCTTCTTCGAAGAACAGGATGTGTAGTCAGAGCAATTTGGTTTATGATGTTCACTTAAAAAATAAAATAAAACTCTGGGTAACAATCAGCCAGTTTCTCCCATCTACAGTGGTTCTGTGTCAAAGGCCCTCCAGCACAGGTGAAGCATTCTTAGATTGTGGGTGTTGGAGGCAGCAGGCAAGGAGAGTTGTGATGAATGTTGTAAGATTTTATTATTGATGTACCAATTTGAAAGACAGTGCAAAATGTAGATGAGGAAAATTAAATGAAAAGCTGCTTATATATTATCTAAGACTGGAGTATTTTGTGGGAAGGAGAAGGAGGCAGTGAAAAAGTGGCCAAAAATGGCAACTAAAGATTAAGGGCCTGGATTTACCTCTAGATAGAACACAATAAAAGAAAAAAGTGATAGTTCAGGTAGAAAATTGAGAGGATACACGGCAAAGGTTTGTGCGAACTAATGCTATGACTGGTGCCTAGGTACACTGTGTGCTCGTGTTTGCACTTTCTGATGTTAAAAGAACATGCTTTAAAAATAAATACAAGTGTTTAAAAATTTATTCCTTTTCTTTGTGAGAGATAATGGGCTCATGAAACTTGCTGCCACAATGTATAATTAAATTCAATAACTTAATGGGTTTGGGTTTGGTTTGTTTGTCTATACTTTTTAAAAAACTTTAATGCAGATTTTCAGCTTAAGCTGGGGGGTGGAGTGGGGTGTGCAGGAAATTAGAATGGAATTAAAATGATGCATTTTGCCTGATGAGTTTGAAAACAAACTGCTTTTTTGATCAAATGTGGAATAATATATAACAGTGGAAGGACTGCAAACTGATAAGTTAAAGTTGAGCAGTAGGCATGTTAATCATGTTAATTCCTCCTCGCCCTTGTGGACACCTGTAGTTATCCATGTTTTTTCCACATTAAGGAACTGGAACAAGAAAGGACTAACATCAGCTTAGTGTCTGCGAGACACTAAACAGTCAGGAGCTGGTGTATGACCAGGACTCTCATTACTTCTGGACTAACATCTTAGTCTAAGAAGACTAACTCTTCTTAGACTCCTCTCTTTGAGAGTTTTGCATCCACTCTGTTTGTGGCCATAACAGCTCTTTCTGTGTGGAGAGTCAGTACCGTTCAGTGGTGTAACAGTCCACATAGCATTTTGGTTAGAAATCGTTTGCTTATGACCCTGAGTGTTTTGTTTCATTTCAGAAGTAGCATATATACACCCATGCGGCTGAGGGTGGAGTAGGTTTAAAAAAAAAAGTGGTGAGGGCTTGGTGAAACTGCAATCAAGTGGAAAATGTTACATCTGCCTAGCACCATGGTGATCCCTGGGTAGGACAAGAGGACCATTAATGTCAAAATTCTTCCGTGCAGTGGCTATGCTGAATCCAGTGTTTTCCTTTATATACGTGTATAGGTACGTAAAGTGTGTGCAGTCTAGCAGTGTAGCAAGTACACAGAAAACCAGTGTTTTCATCTGTGTGGTTATAACTGGTTTCCCAAAGCAGACAGACAGAAGCATAGAGCCGTCTTTAGCAGCTGGCTTTGAGAAAAGGCTGCAGATCTTCACCACTGTTACTCCACAGCTGTAAAATAGGTCTGTTTAAACCGAGCAATTTTGGTGGCTGTTAAAGGCAGCGGGCGAAGGTACTGATGTGACCACTACAGATGCAAGCAAGTGCTTGAACTGTTAAAGTGCTTAAACCCTTCCAGCTCATGTCATATTTGTGAGCTTTCTGCTGAAGGGAGTGGTGTACGAGCAATATGATTTTTCATATTTAGTGGCGCATTTATGAGGGTAAACAAAAAACCAAACAACACAAAAAACCCAAAACACCTTGGCTTTGGAGAAAACAAGGTTGTTTATGGGCTTTGGTCTATGAGAAAACAGCTTGAGTTGGACTGTACTTCATAGTTTCTTTGCCAATGTAAATATTTTGGAATATTCAGCTTGTTTGAGGTCAATACAAATTGAAGTGGGTTAGGTATTCAACTAAATATAGGCATGCGTGTAGTAAGTTCTGTACACATAACTTTCTAAATTATGTTAAAATTATCAAGGAAAGAATCATCAACATATGGAATTACTCATTATAGTCCTGTTTATGTTTACTAAAGATTATGAGAAACACAAGCATATTTGCTAAATAGTGGAAATTTTTACAGTGGTCTTTGGGAGCTAACTATCATGAAAATCATTATTTCTGTTGAGCATTAATTTGTGCCGGCTCAATTGAATTTTCAGTGATTTGGACATAGTATTAAGCTTCCCTTATGTAGGACCAAGGAGCAGAAAATTCTAACTACTTCATATACAGAACTGATGTGGTGTATATGATTATAAAGCATGAAATTATGATTTCAGATGGAGCTAGTGAGAAATAGCTTCCTCTGCCTTATACCTGTGTTGTGGAACTGTGGTCATGCACAATGAAGGAATATAAGAGTAATGCTTTCCTCAGGATGAGGGGCTGAATCTTCCCATTTTGCCTTCTCTATTTCCTTGGAACTTAGCAAATTAATATGAGGCTTCTTCCTTTGGGAGTAATCTTTCCCCTCTTGCATATAGACAGAAAAGCTAATTGCTTCAGGTATTTCCTGGGACAAGACCTGCTGAAGGCAAGTCAAAGTGACTGTCTAGTACACCGGGCAGGATATGGCCAAGCAGCTGTAACTCGTGGCACACTCTGCCTGTGCTACAGCGGGGTTAATTACCGCTGCAGAGAGACGGGTGTGAGGAAGGGCAGGAGGCACTGACTTCTATTCCTCACTGCACCCAATTCTCTAATAATAACAGGAAAGAGACTCTGTCCCATTTTCATGCCTTCCTTTTCTGAGCCACAGTATTCCAGCCTCACTCAAAGATCATTGTGCAGAGAAACTGAGCCAGATCTGTCCTGCCTCAAAGATTTATGATTGTGTTTTTAAATTCCAGATTATCTCTTGATCTGATGCAGTCTTGAGCTCTCAAGAATTTGGAGCAAGGGAGGGAATGTCTGTGCTGTGCTCCTGCACAGCACCTAGAATCTTTCTGTATTGTCAGTACTGTGTCTTTCTTTACCAATGCAAGGGCTTTTCTTATGAAGTGGAAAGACTTCATTTACAAAGGAGAGATTCAGTTTGTTTATCTTTCGCTCTCCAGGACAGTAAATTAGTGTCTGAGTGCATGCTAATAAATTGCTGTTGCAGCTCCACGAAAGAGGTAATTTGTTTACTGCCAAGTCCAAAGTTCATAAATACTCCATAGCAGTCCATGGTCAGCTGCTCCTGTCTTTTCTGTACGCCATGGAGACAGTGGTTTCTTGAGTTGGTCGTAATGATTGAACGTATTCCAGAGTGGTGTCAGTTTGTCTTCCTGAGGAAGGACAGGAGCTGCAGGGTAGCAAGAAGTTGAAACTGAGTCATCTCACCTTTATGTCAATGGAGATGAAAGGGAAAGGATGGATTTAAGACCCTACATACCCTCATTTCCATGTCATGCTGCCCAAGGGACTCTTGAACACATGGATTCAAATCTGGCTTGTTATTGCAAATGCATCTCAGATATATCAAAATAGGAACCAAAGTTATTTTTCATTTTTGACGTAGCTGCTTCAAAAATGTACGAAGACAATTTTTTTCTGAAATAATTTGAACCTGGAAATTGGGCAGGTTTCTTTGTGCCGTACCAGAATTTCTCTTACTTTTCTGCATATAGGTAAGTTTCACTGATGGGATGAAATAATGGAGATTCAGAACTGGTATTTTTAACCAAGAGTTAGACTACCTTTTTTATAAGTATGCACAGGGATCACTGTCACCCTACTGGTACCTGTACAAATGGTTTCTTCTGTCTTTCATCTTTGCTTCCCTTTATGAACCCTCAGTCTTATTGATTTTTAATTTTACTTGAGTTCCAATCCTGACCTTCTGATTCCTTGCTAATTTACACTGGATTCTTGTTGACACCATGTTGTAAGATTACTTCTTTTCTTTGTACTAGCATTCAGCAACATCTTCCTCTTCCTGACCCAAAGTGGTACCACTTACTTCTCCAGTGGAAATAATTAGAGCGTACAGGACCTCTTCCACAGCTAAAAATAGTTATGGAGCTGCCTTGTCTTTGAAGGCTACTCAGATGTGTTCTTTCACTTGAAACACAGCCCAGGAAATTGCTGTTGTTTTCTGGCAAAACTGATAAAGTTGCCCCATGTGATAACAGTGTTTAACAGAGGATTTTCTTTTTCTTTCTTCTGCTATGATTACAGCTGTATTTGTCTTATCGTTTTTGGTTCCTAATAGGATGACACAATGTGACCAGTTTGCACTTTTATGTCATGCAGTGATGTGTGAAAACTTTTTGGAGAAGAAAGCTGCTTTCCCAGCAGCCAGTGAGCACCCAGTTAAAAGTTGAGCAAGCATCTTCATGCAGAGAGCACTTAGTAGCCCAAACAGAATGGAGATTTTAATGATATATTTAGTGGAAACCATGAGGGAATGTTTTAGCCAGTATTATCACTAACTAAATTAAAGATTGATAATTTAATTTTGCTTCCAAAGAAAGATTGAGAGTTGCATCCTTCCTCTCTGGCATTGGTTAGAAAAAATGCTCTTAATATAAATTATATTTTGGCACTGCAGGATTGTCCCCCACAATATTCCTTTCATTTTGTTAATTAGAGAGCACCAGTGCACAGAAAAGACAGTTCCACCATTAGAGCATGTTTATGACTAACGTAAAATAAAAAGATCTTTGTGTTAACACTGCCTCTTCTGTAATTTCGCATAAGGAGAGCACTCAACAAAATGTCCCATGTCTCTTAGCTACACAGTATACACCAGGAGGAGTCTCATAATAGTATGATTAGGATTTTTTTACTGCTGTCAGATTACAAAGAAACATTTTTAAAAGTAGGTGTCCATGCAAATTGTGCACCTGTAATGATTTACCATAGATGGTTGTGTGGCATTTATCACCTCAAAAACTAATCTACTCGATTAGTGAATGTCGTCTTCATACCCATTTCACAGATAATGAATCTGGACTTTGATATAGTACACTTCCGCATCAGAAGTCAGCGGCTGGTATGTCAGATGGCAGGTTTATGGAGCAGCCAGAAGATACTATTGCCAAAGACGATCCTTCCAAAATGAGAGCTTTGTAAGCAGAAGTTCTTAATATGTTATCGCTGTTAAGATAGAACTTACTGAGCGTGGCCAAAAAACCCCCTTAATTTGCCAAATGGCAGGTCACAAATGAAATTAAAAACCTGGTTTGTGAGTGCTGCAAAAATAGAAGGGAAAATTAGCAAATGTTTTGAGAAGAAACCTTGCAATTACCTTTATGACCTGCAACCTCAAGCACTTTAATATGTAAGAGTTTTGAATCTTTCTTGGAAGATAAATGGTACAGGAAAGAGTTTCAGATATGGGTTGTGTACCAACATACAGTCACCTACTCACATTCAGCAAATGTGAGTAACACCTGACAAATGCCTGACAAATCCCATTGGGATGACAAATAAGGCCGTTGTGCCTTTTCCCATGTCTGATGTGACTTACAGCTTTATATGCCAACCAAGCAAAATCGTGCAGCATGTTCACTGGTCTATAGTCTGTCAGTCACAGAAAATCGCGGTGTGGATGCCATTGAAGAGCCTGGACAAAAGCCTTTTATCGGCTATACTGCTTGTTCTCAGTAATTGCAGTGTTCGAGTGGTTTTCAGGGGTATACACAAATAAAGCATGTTACTATAATCCACAGATGACATAGCTGTTGTCACAGTATGAACACTTAAATCTCGCATTTAAAAAGCATGCAATTTATAATTTTGTAATTTTAGCCCTTTTTAAAAAGAAAAAAATAATCGCCATCACTATTGCATCAGTAAATCTCATTTAATCAAATTTAAGAATCAAAGCCTGCGGAACAGAATCAGAAATGCAGGCATTAGTTGTGGAAATGCAGATGACCAAATAAAGAATATATACTCAATAGCTGCTCTGAAACACACGTGAAGGAAATGGCATTGCTGTTGTATGTGTGCATGACTGCCCGTCAACCATACCTCAGAATTATACTCAATGAAGATACAGCACAGAAGAGAAATGGGAGCACAAAGTCATTGCTGGGGCAGGAGCCAATGAAAGAAAAAGGTTTCTTGTTCCTCCTCCCCAGACCACTAGATGAAGGAGATGGTTTGTAATCATGAGGGATGGACAGTCAAGGCTTTTTGGATGGTAGGTTTTTTTCTTTTTTTGGTGATTAAAAGACAGAGTGAGAGTACAGAATGTCATGTATTGTCAGTGAGTCAAAGTAGATTACAAAGGACAGTGAACACAGAAGAAAAAGGCAGTCAAAAAGATGTTGGTTGCTTTTTTTTTTCCACCACTAAAAAGCTTAAGATAGAGAGGAAAAGTTCCTTTATCTAAAAAGAAAAGAAATGAAGACATTTGCAGTTTCTGGGTCAGCGTAAAGGCTCAGCGGATAGTCGTACATTCTCCCTTGCAGGAGATCAAGTCTGGGAGTGACCTCAAGAATTTTCCTCCCTTGACCTTCCAGACAGATGTACTGCAACCAGGAAGGGGGGGTTTTACATTGTGTAATCGCACACAGCTTGTCTGGAAGTCCCACAGGCTTTGAGATGAAGTAGAAGCACTTTAAGGAGATTCGTTGCTTTGCCATTTGCAGACAAGCAGTACATGGCTGATGAACTGGTAGTGCTAACTTTAAAAACTGGGAAGATGGGCAATTATTTGGCTTCTTGATTAACTGCAGCAAGAAAAATGGCCCACAACCTCATTCCTCTGAATCTCTTGGTTTTTATGACTAGTGTTGGTCAAATTGGCTAATTAGCGTAGGCCAGATTGCTCTGCCAACAACAGCATCCTGTAAGCATGCAAGCCTCCTTGATAACCCAGACTGTAGCTGTACAGCAGAGGAATGGTGTGATTTCTCCTATACTGGGGATCCTGCACTTCAAGGAAGTTCTGACCTTCTGTTCTGCTATTTCCAGCTTCAGTTGATCAGTAGATTAAAAGGCTAAATTTGGGCCACATGAAGGTCAGAAAATAAAAGCTACCATCCTTGAGTTTAAACTGGGTGCCAAGATAACCAAAATACCTATTGAAAATATGTACTGAACAAAACAAAGCTCTACTAATATAGAGACTTCCGGGAAACTTCATCTTTGTAGCTATTGTGCCAGCCTCCTCAGACTCTAACATTGCAGCAGTAGAGTGAAATAATTGTAACACCTGCTGGGGCTAGAAAACTAGTTTTAACAGATGGTTCCTTTTGGCTTGCTAGGTGTAAGGTGGACTACATCTTTCAGCAGAGCAGAAGGGCACACTAACCTCTTTTATGAGGAGGTCTGTGAAAATAAAACGAAAACTGACCAATCCCTACCACTTCAGTAAATTCTTATATAAAGGACAAAGTGGCCAAAAAGAGTCAGCAAGGAAAATATTTTTCATATTGACAGCAAAGACTAAATAGAGTCTACAGTGGGTAGTTAATACTACTCACTGTGCTGAACATCAACCATTTTGACTTAGGATACAGTCTGTGCTCAGTATCAGACTTTTTTTCATGCTTGCCTCCTTGTCAGGACCCTAACTGAAGGGCATCACTTAGCATTTGAAACTAATCTGTCCTAACTTGCTAAACCTTCTCATCTAGATTCAATGCAAGAACAGAATATTTTGACAACTCCTGAGGTTCTTTTTTCTACTATATCAACAGGAAAATAATTACTTCAGGCTTTCTTTTTCTCTTTTGGGTACTATAGTTAAAAGCAAAATTACTTCATATGTTCTTGAAGTAGATTATGTAGTGTATCTCCAGTTGCTTGGCTAGTAGGTTGGGGTTTTTTTTATCCTTTTCCAAATGTCAGAGTATACTTGGCTGATGGAGACCATCTTTGCATGCTACAGATACGTACCAGTCAGTGACAGCTACCAGGCAACGGCAGGGAACACTCCATTAGATTTACTTTCTAGGCACTGGCACCCACTGGGCAGCTATATTAAATTCTAGAAAGTAGAAATCCTCATCTAAAACAGTTGAACAGTTGGGTTGGTTTTTTGTTTTGTTTTGTCATTCTCTGCCTTACCCCTCCTCCTCCCCCCC
>NW_010420721.1:0-27247 GCF_000710305.1 Buceros rhinoceros silvestris
CTCTCTCTCAGCGGGCCCGGCTGCCCGGCCCGGGCAACCCCCGGCCTGAGTCCGTCCGTGCCGGTTCGCGGGTGAGTTGCACCGCGTGGTGTGGGTTGTGTTTCCACGGAGAGTAGTTTTAAATTTCGTGGGGTTTTTTTGACCACAAAATCCCAAAGTTTGGGCACGGTTGGCCTTTTCGGTGAGCTGGAGTGAAGGGAAAGGGAGGATTCACTTCAGAGCCTTCAGTCGTATACAAAAATGCCCATAGGAGTTAGTCTTGGAGGAAACTTTTTTTCCCGTAGTTTGTACGTTTGGAGTTGTAAGGAGAGGTGGTGAATGGAAAGGATAAGAAGAAACCAAATCTGTTTAAAAACACGCAACTACCTATTTTCAAATACCAGCTATGCTGTTAGCACTGGTTGTTACCACGACCTATGCCCAAAGTCAAACTTTCCAAGACACGAGTAGTAACATCTTTATCTGCTGTGAAGGTACTTGTAACATTATTGGTGTAGAACAGCAGTTACTTTTTTTACTTTAGGTATTTACTTTGACCAAAAAGCTAAGGAGAACAAAACTTCTGAATGTTTATGCTATGCACAGTGTCATTTGAATTTGTGTGGTGCCTCGTGCTGTTACTGGTTGAATAAATACTAACTTTCAACATAGTTTTCTGTTGTGCTGTGTATTTTGGAATGTGTGGATTGAATACAGCGAATGGAAGTGATGCCGTTAAGGCAGCCTGATTTTTTAAATCTGTAATGGGTTTTGTGCTTTCTGCTATAAAATATCCATCCACTAAATTGAGATGGATTCTTGGTTTCCTTGCTAAAAACAGCTCTCTTTATGTATTTCTTTGTCCCTTAAACATTCCACTTTTTCAAGAAGAAAACTTTCAGTGAAAGGACTAAAGGCTCACACGGGGTGGACTCTGATGGAACAGCTGGTACAGTGGCATAGGTTGCTCATCTCACTAATACATCAAAAGTGTGGCTGAGAACCAAGGAAATTAAACATCCAGTGTTGTTTTCTTAGGCTAATCTAACTCTGGTTGCATAACTGCTAAAACTAGGTAGGCAAGTTAGAGGTGTAAATATTTGGATGAGCTTTTAATGTTCTCTGGAGGAGACAGGACTTTTTTCAAGGTACTTTTCATTAGCATTATGCAAAATGGATGTAAAGTGGTTTTAGAAGTGATGCCAGTTTTATTGCAGTTGAAGTGGTTAACTGTGCTACACCTCTGATGCAGGTAGACAAATGACATCGGTAATGCACAACAGATCTGAATTTTTAACAGCAAAGCCATCACTTTTCTTCAGTTCTAATAGCTGGGATCTCTCTTTCAAAGTGTGCTTTATCGCTGTGAATTTTCTCTGATGACAGAACATATTGCAAGTTTACAACACAGTGATAGGCGTGGGGTCCTGAGGTGTCTGTCAGAGTGTAGTTATTCCAACCACTCAGGAGCTGCGGCAAAGCAGTTGTGTTTGGAGAGGTGACAGTAGCAGCCTGGCAGCTGCCTTCTGCTCTCATCCCTGCCTGTTGAAGCTCTTGGTGATGTTCCTGTTTGATGCAGCATCCAACGGGTGGTTTGTTAAGCTTTTTTTTTTTCTAGTACACTGTAGCTGTCTCAATGAGTATGTATCTGAGCCCTTCTTTGTTGTGAGAAGGAAACCATCTTCTACCCACCTGTGGGGGTTTTTTTTAAACATTCTTTTAAAAGCAATAAACAGCAACTATGCTTTTTCCTGTTAACTGTAATACTGAAAAAGAAACAAAACCCCCCTGGTATATTGAGATAAGTGATTAATTTCAGTTTTAAAGGTGACATCTGGGGAGAGGGGTTCTCTGCAACAGGGGGAAATCTCAAAAGGCTGGGAAAGAATTGTCAGGGGTGCTTAAGTAGGTTATTTCTTCCTTGGCTCTTGTTGGATTTTGTGAGGTATTGCTTTAAAAAGCAAAAGCATTTTTCTTGAGGTCCTTTCCATCTCTTTCCATGTAGAGGATGCCACCGGTGATTTTTGCCAAGAGTGTGTTTTACTCGAGGTACAGAATGGTCAGCCAGTAGTTTCCATGCTGTGCTGTGGGGAAGAGGGGTGTGGCAGTACTGCTGTGTAGCTTGCTGGAAATCTTACATGTATTCTAAATTGGTCACCTGTTGCTACTCTTGATGGATCTTAGAAGGTTATAACCACATCTTTAAACAAATTCCATCAGCTAGTAGCAAACACTGCAAACTTGTCTGATGAAAACTTGATGAAGCTTAGATAATTTTTTTTTCCTTTAAAATCAGTGTGTACTGGCCTTCTGTTTGTGAACCACTTTTATTTCCATTCTGCCAGGCTGGACGCACGCTGCACAGCTATGGAGAATGAACCAAACACAACAACATGTTCTGCATCTACAACTACTGTCACTACCACCTCCACCTCCCGGACCCAGCTACCACAGATCTCTGTCTACAGCGGCTCGGACAGGCATGCTGTCCAGGTACTGGGACAGACTCTGCCTTGTCTTCTGTAGCGCTCTCAGCTACAGGCATTACACAATACTTCACACAAGATTAACTTTCCATTCTTAATTGCTGTCTTCCTGACCTCTGACTTACTGCTTTTTGGAAGACTGTTTTCCAAAGGGAAGAACAGCGCAGGGTACAGGCCTGCCTCCCAAATGAGGGGGATTGGGAAATGCTATGCTAGAAAGTTGCTTTTTCGCCATTCTCTATGGGTATGGATTCTTAACATAAGCCTTTACAAAGTAACCCAGAATAAAACTGCTCATTTAACCAACATCGACTACAGGCATCCAGAGGTATCTGTGCGTGTGTAACTGCTGCTTTTGACCCAGCTCCCTCTTGCCATTCTTTAAACTGGGTCTCCTGGAACTCTGTATCGTCCATTTGGTTGGGTTTGATAATGGAGTCTCTCACACGCTGTCCAGAGCATTATGTAGAACTTGTTGACAGAAACCTAAGAGGCTTGGATGTTGTGTTATGAACAATGCTGTATTGTCAGGCTTGCCTTCAAAACGTGACTATATTTGTGTTGACTATATTCTATGACTTGGTTAAGAACAGTGATGGAGCAAGTTCAGTATTACATGTTGTGAAAAGAATTTATCTGGTGTTATTTCCTTGTAAAGGTAAACGTCAGCATGGTGTGTACTTTGTAATTGTAATTAATGACCTCCTGATTCCTCACAGGTTATTCAGCAGGCCTTGCACCGTCCTCCTAGCTCAGCTGCTCAGTACCTCCAGCAGATGTATGCAGCTCAGCAGCAGCATCTAATGCTGCAGACGGCTGCTTTGCAGCAGCAGCACTTAAGCAGTACCCAGTTTCAGAGCCTGGCAACTGTACCACAGGTGAGAGCAAAGGTTGCTGAGAAAGACTGGTGTGCTGTTTTCTAGAGCAGGACTACCGTTCTAGAGCCTTGTCAAACATGATAACAGCTTAAGTGCCTGAGCTTAACACCTCACAATCATTCACTGTTATCTTTTAATGACTTTTGTTGCTTTAAATTGCTTCTTTCTCCAAACTGTTCGGAGGATTTTGTCCAGCGTTATAGATGCTCTAGTAGGCGACCATTCCATGCTTTACTGCATACATTATAATGCATCATGTAGATCATTCAAGCAGTAATAAAATAAACAGTAAAACCAGACTACTTCAGTCTTTATCCCATGATTTTCTCTGAAAGTTGATGGGGAAAGCAATGAATAGCAATGTATCTTAGTAAAATCAAACAAAAATAATGAACATCTGGTATCTAAACATGTTTTGCCACACATCTGGCTGCATTATAAGTTTTAATTCTGAGTGTGGAAATGTAGGAAGTAAATGACATTTCATTTCTGAGGTACAGCTTTTAACATTAGTGAACACTAGAGGACACCCGTTTTGAAAACTCAAGGAGTGGAAAGATATCCTTTGACCTCAGATGACCTTGGATTGAGAGAGAGGTGGTCATTAATGATTTTACATGTGGAAAAGCTAATCCAGGGTTAAAGACTTCAGGGGTATAGCTCTTTGTTGGCAGAACTGGGACTGACTCTCCCATCCTCCTGGCTTTTTCTTCTGTGCTTTTTCTTTTTTGTGACAGATTTATGTGTACATACACAGATACTGAGACAGAGCAAGTCAGATTGGGGAAGGCTGAGAAGCTGGGGGATGCAGTCAGTTAAAACAGCAATCTGAATCCCTGTCCCTGCGTTCATCTGAATGGCTGGAATAGCATACTGTTACAGACACTAGAATATGAGGGAGTTCTTTACAGCATTTATAAAGCTTGGTTTATTTTTAGAGGATTCTGATCACAATAAGAATTCTGATGTGAGTTTTAATAATGACAGTTTTTAACGATGTCACATTTTACGTTCTGAGCACCATAGGGAGCGAGCTGATGAGTTAGCTCCATCATTATCGGTTCGACAGGCTTTACCTCTGATAGTTTCTGTTCAAGTCTTGATCTGCAAGAGCCTGTGTGCCTGAAATTGGGTAGAAATTCAAGGCGTTTAGCACCTCGCAGATAACATTCCCTAGTGCAGAGTGCACTTTGCTGAAAACCGATTCCACTGAGTAAAGCATTTTTACTGTTCGCTCAGAGAAAAGGTGATGGTAGAGAGGGATGTTTCTGATGGTTTATGCAATAATATGAACATCTCTTAAACCCTTTTTGATTTCAATATTTGACACATATTCTTGCTATTTAGGCAAGCCTGTCAGGTGGGAGGCAATGTACTTCCCCCACCGGGAGTGTCACTCAGCAGTCAAGCATGTCGCAGACCTCGGTACGTAACTGAACCAAGCCTTCCATCCATTCTCAACCCCTCTTGGTTATTGTATCACTACTCGGAAATCCAGAGAAGATTTTAGTATTGAAAATTGTGTAGTTACAATTAGCATTACAGAAGTAGTAAATAGAAGTATGATGAAGTATAGAAGTAAGCGCTGGCTGCGCTTCCGGCATCCGCCAGTCATCCTGATGTGTGCTGCCAACCGGTGTTGTTGCTGGCCAGTGTTGGAGGCTTCCCTGGTCCGAGCTCACTCTTGGTGCTCTGAGGGGCAGCTGCTCACTCCACAAGCACCAGTGACTGTTCAGACCACTGCAGGAGTCGTTCCCTGAGCTTTCATCTCTTATATGATTTCTTATAGGATTTTTCACATTAGTTCCTTTCTTCAGAGCACTATTGTAGGTTAAAATCATAACTGTGTATCAGTGATTAAAGAGCACCAAATTGCAAGAATCCAAGTCAATGCTCACATATATACGTATCTCTCAAACTGATTATTTATAGCACTCATTCTTCTATTGATTATCATCTTTTATGGATTATCATCTTTTATCATGCACCCTTTATGCACTTTCAGTTGTTTTATCCATATTCTAGGCATGTGCTCAGGTTTCAGCTATTAGCAGCTCTGTGTTCAGTTCACGCTGTATTTCTTCAAGTGGCATCTTCAGACATGTAATTTGCACAGTCTCTTATGTATGGTTCTACAGTTGTCTTGAGTAGGACTTTGTTAGTCCTGCAGACATCCTGCTTATTAATCTCGCCCTTGAGCTAGTCATGGCTTCGGTGCATAGCTTCAGTGATTTAACTGCCTAATTTTTTTAAGCTCTCATAGCATTGCTTTGGCTTACAGTTGTTGGAAGTAAAATTATTCATTCTCTAAATTTAGGAGGGAAATTCTTTAAAGACATCTGATGTTAAACTAACAGAGTAATTGGGCTGGGATTTTTCAAGGAAATCTTTTGAGTAAGTGATGAAAAAGAGCTGGGCACTTAACTCTGTTAGACCACTTAAAAAAAAAAAAAAAAAAACAAACAAACCAAAAGCACATCACCTTTTGTTTGAGAAGATGCTAAAGAGCAATTGTTGAGGAGTATTTAATACACAACTGTAGAAAGTTTTCATCTCCAGTCATTTTATGTGTGCTTGTGTAGAATGAGGAACCAAAGTCTGGATATGGTGGTACAAAGAAGAGTCCTCATCAGGTTGCGTAACAGAAGGTATCACTCCAATCAAATAATACAAACATTTAAAGATGCTTAAATATTAAAATTCAGGTATTTTTCTTAAAATATTACAGGCTTATGCTACGTATTCTGTCAATGTGTAGCTCTATGAGGTGTATTTTTCAGACTTCGTAATATCATCGTTTATACTCGTAACTGCTTTTTATTTTCTGCAAAAGGGTTGCTCACAGTTTAAGGAGGAAAATGTACGATCTTGCCAGAGTCCAGTTTTGTGATGATTTGCTCTGTGTATTTTTGATATCTTCAGAGATTTCAACTGCCCCCACCATTTTTGTCAAAGGCTTTCTGTCTTTAGGCTGTAGGACGAATGAATTTCCATGACAGAGGCAATGTTTTTGTTTCCTTAGATTAACCTCTCCACCTCTCCTACACCTGCACAGATAATAAGCCGCTCACAGACCTCCAACACCACCAGCAGCAGCATTACCCAACAGACTATGTTGCTGGGGAGCACCTCTCCAACCTTGAGTGCAAGCCAGGCTCAAATGTATCTACGAGCTCAAATGGTAAGTTGTGATTATAATTTTTCAGCTTGGTTTTGGTCCGTCACTGTCATCTCCACACCACACCCTGCAAAAAAAAACCCCAACACCTTAACTGCTTCAGATTTTATTTTGTTTCTATAAATTATTTGCAAGTATTTTTCTGTAGTTTCAGATACCATTGAGAATTTTGTCTCTTATTGGTGAATTGGTATCTTTTGAAACACTGTAGACATGAGAAGTGAAAGGACTGCAGTAGCTTAGTTCTCTGGTGAAGCTTGCACAAGTGCTTTTAGCCTGGTTATGCCACAATTATTAAATTGATCGAACATGGGGAAAATAGAAAATGAGCACCTGTCTTTTCTGGTTGTGTAGGAGGCTATGTGGGTTATGTTCAAGGCAGATTGTTTTTCCAGTGCAGTGGTAACAGAATTCTGACTCTTTATTAAAGTTTTCTTTTATTTAAGACTGTTCTTTGCATGGATGTCTCTAGAATGCAGGTTACACAGACCTTTAATTCTCTTTGGATTCACGTGAAACTCATGAGATTTTTTTGAATTTCCTGTCACTATGCCATTTCCATTTCCTAATGGGCAACTGTGAAAATTCTGTTCAGTGTTTTTTTTATTATTATTATTTATTTTTAAATCTAATACTTTCTGTGGTGAGTTTCATATGAATTGAATCTTACAATCTGTGTGGGATTTCATAGAAATTACTGAAGTTGTACATGAACTCTCAGGTATCAGTTAGTACTTGGAAAAGGCCAAAGGCTCTCTTATGCTTGTGTGAATTCATAACCAGAGCGTTCTAGTGATATGTTCAACTAGGTGAAACAGTAAAAATCACGTTTACACTACACAGATTCAGAGCCAGTGGTCCATGACTGCAGTAGTCGCTAAAATTAGATGCAGGTGTAAGTTCTTGCAGGAGTTGCCCCTATGAAGTATGTTTGGGAAAAGACATCCTTTGTTCATTCTTTTTGTGAGATTTTCCATAGGTGTGCACAGCAATGCTGAGGGTTTCTCTTTGGCTCTTGCTCTCCTATATGCTTATGGAAAGAGTAGCATAACTTGAAGATAAGGATTTAGAGATCAAACGCCTGTTTATCCTTTTGCCAGTGAAAGGATTTCTGGAGTCTCTGTTTTGTAAGCACCCAGTATTGTTTCACAGAACGGGAATGACAAATTCCTTTCACACACCTGCCTTTCAATATGGTTTAACAACTTAGTAGCTGAAGCTGTATGAGGATGCCACTGCTAGGTGGGGCAGGAGCAGTCTCTCGGTGACATGGATTGTTTATACCATTTTCCTGTTCATTTACACTGAATTTTCATCCAGACTCTCAAAGTCACATCTGACGCTTATTTGAGTAACTGCTTTACACTCCAGTTGCAAGAACCTGTTAGTTCAGAATGGTGTGCAAGATCATTTTGCCAGCCTCAGTTCGAACGTCATACCCATCTTTCAGTGTTTCTAGCCTACATCCTAGGAGTCATGTATTCTTCATCACCAAGGCCTTTCATTTTCTCTTTTACATTATTGTCTTTTAGTTTTATTTTCTTCAACTACCATGAGAAATTGTTCATCTAAAAGTAAAAAAGTAAATCTTAGAAGCTATACGTCACTACATGGAAGTTATGTATCTCTCTTTAAAATATCACATTTCTTTAACGTATTTTCAAGGCTTTAGTCTGTTACCAGATTTTTTTTTTCTTGCTTAACAGCTTATTTTTACTCCTGCGACCACTGTGGCTGCTGTCCAGTCTGACATTCCTGTTGTCTCGTCATCTTCCTCATCTTCCTGTCAGTCGGCAGCTACTCAGGTGAGCTTCTGTACATCTATTAAAGGTATGTCCAGTAGAGTGGGCCGAAACTAAAAAGTAAGGAAACATTGTGCTTAAGTTTACTTGCTTATTGAAACTACTGATGGGTACTGGTGATGTACAACTTCAGAGTCTTCTCTTTGCCATCACAACACATTTAGAGGTGATCATGTTATATGTAAAATTTGGATCCTGGATATGACGTTTTAGGTCTTTGTAATTAACTGTCATCTTTATTACCTTGAATAACTTCATGTTATCTGCTGAATTCATATTGCTTCTTCACTGCTCAACTTGTTCGTCATTTGGAAAAGATATGTGTCATTGTACAGATGACAGCAGAATGTATTAGTCACAGTCTCCTGCTGTGAAAAGTGAACGTTTATCTAATAAATTTATACTGTCATGAGAGATCTATCTTCACAGCTTTTTTTAAAGCCTTTGATAAACAGACCTTGATAAAAACCTTTTTGAATTCAAAGGAAATTTTACCACTGGAATGTTCTCTGACGTTATGTTTGACCCCTTCAGAAGATGCTAATAGATTTGAAGACCTTAATGACGCATCACCGTTCTGAGATAGCAGTACATCATTGAAGCTTGCCTTCCCTTTGCTCTTCCAGTAGGTGTGTGAGGTGGGAAGAGGATGCTGGAATGCAACTCTGTATTTCTGCAGGTTGTTGTTGACCAAGCTCAGGGTGTTAAGTTCATCGGTTGAGCCTTGGCTGAAAAGACAGACTGCTCCTTCAGTCTTGAAGTTAAAATACCTCCTTATTCTTTATTGCAGCTGCCTCTCTTTCCTCCAGATTCTGCAGATCAAGTTTGAAAACACAGAGAGATTACTGGATGGGCCAGCAGCTCTTTTTGCATTTGTACCTTTGTATTTTGTGTTGAAGGTAGAGATGTCGATAAAGCAAATCACAGTCTTGGTCCTTCTGTTCCGCAGAGTTTTAAATGCCCACTGCTCTGTAACTTCCTGACTCAACCATAGAATCTGACCCCAGACCTCCGAGCATTATTCAGTCAGATGAGCTGCTCTGGTGACCCTGCCAAGCTCAAGCTCAGTGTTCAGTACTGTTGAGCCAGGTGGCGTTAACCTTGGCTGTCTGATAGTTTCTATAGCAGCAGGGACTTTGCAAAGATCTGGTTTCATCCATAGTCAATGGTGCAATGGGAGAGCTTTGACGTCCGTACGCTTTATTTTTCTTATCCTGTAATAAATACATCCTTGGGGTTTCAGTCAGCTGGGATTAGAGAAATGTCTTTGTTTAGCACGTAAGCAAACCTGAGGAATTAGGCAATGCCAGCTAATAAGAAAAGAAATAATGTAATTATATGCATAGATATTTATACTCCACTTAGCCAAGATGTTTGTGAAGGTAGAGTGCAGTGATCTCGCAGTATCATCTTCCGTTTAGGGGTCCCAGAGAAGCTCCAAAGTTAATGGTGAGCAGTGTCTCAACGGCATGCCTAACACGGCCTGTGAGGTGAACTGACACTTCTCTTCTACTTTTCTTCCCTTCTGCTTTCATACTTCATTCTTTCCACTTTGTCTCCTTCATGTACGACCTGGACATCTCAGATCAGTTACCTGTTAAAGTGTGCTGAAGGGTGATTGGATTGCAGTAAGTGCCTCATGCATGTCAGTATGGAAACACTGTTGTCTTCAGAACAGGATTTGAATGCACCCTGTGCTAGCACTGAGCAGTGAGAAGTAAAATGTGAACTAGCTGTTCCTTACACAAGTACTAACTGTTGAGTGAGGAAGGGATTAAGTAATCAAAATAGTGGATGGTGATAATAATTAGTCATCTTTTTCATGTGAAGTGTGATGTAAATTAGTGTTTCAAGGGTAATCTTTGTCCTTCAAAATAGAATTGTAGTGCAGTGTGTAGGATTGGAAAGGTGAAATCATTATGTACAGAACCTGGCTGTGATATAACAGAGATTAGTGAAAACGATCACTGGCTGATTTACCTTTCAGAGGCATCCCTTTTGTTCCATGTGACATTGGAGGTACCTTCATGTTGCTGTAGAAGTAAAGGGCTCAGGTGTGTTAAGACATGGGTAATGTACAGCAGATTCTGGTTCCACTGACTACCCGAGGCTCTGGTTTACGTCAGGCTCTGGGAGCACTCTTACAGACCACCACACTCCTGCAGTGTCTGCATAAAAATAAAACTGTGTTTGCGTGAGGTGCTTTGTCTCTTCACTTTGAAGGCACAATAAAAGAGAAAAAAAATGCAAGTTTTACTTAAAATTAATGTCATGAACACTTTCCATTTCTTTTAAAGGGTCGATAAGAAAAAAAGGCTTTCCTGTATTTTATCACTGAAGTAATTCAGGATCTCTATTCTTTAAATTATAACGGGGTGGGGATTTTTTTTGGTATTCTTGCCTGGAGGTTTGTCGTAGATGTTTATATGGTTTGGTTTTCTTCATGTTTTGCTCTTTTCTCAGGTTCAGAACTTGACAATGCGCAGTCCGAAGTTGGGTGTATTGTCAAGTTCACAGAATGGCCCACCAAAGAGCAGCAGTCAAACGCAGTCATTGTCTCTGTGCCCTAATAAACCTGTGACCAGTTCCAAGAGCAGCCAACCAGATCCCTCAGAAAGCAATAGAAAAGGCGAGAGCCCGGCTCCGGAGTGTCGGAGTACACCAGTCACGCGGGCATCGAGCATACACCACTTAATAACACCAGGTAGGATGGGAATGGAGCTACTATAAGAAAGTTGCTTTAATTTCTGTGTTACGGTTCTGTCAGAGCCCAGTGCTCTCTGACCAGGTTCTTTTAGACATTCCGCATGAATAGAGTTTAACGTTTAATAGTAAATTTACTTATTGGTTGATTGTGGATGTTCCTCAGGATTTTGATTTAGCAGAGTGACACAGCAGTGTTCTTAAATCACAGTACAAGCGTAATATAGCAATTGCAATACACAGTTATGAATCCTAGTACAAAGATGATTCTCATTACTGGTCTCTTTATATGCTCATTGTCAGGACATTTCATCCCCAGGACATGTTAAACCACCTCAGGCCTCTCACTCTCATCAAAATCTCTTTTGTTGGTGGTTCTTTTTCTTTCTTGTCTGTGTCATCAGCATGTTCTCAGATCAAGTATTTTATAAATCCATAGATAATAGTGTCCTGGGCTTTTAGTATTTTGCGTTAAGCGATAAATCAAGATAAACATGCAATGTCTTTGCATTTTAGCTTATTTTGAAGGAGTGAGGATAGTCCAGACAGTTGGTCTGCAGTCTGTGGAATTTAACTCGGCTTAATAGCAGCTTTTAGAGGAGGAGGCAGACATTCTTGAGGTATTGAGCCCTGATGCTCTCAGAACTCACTTCTGTAAGGGGAAAAAAAAAAAAAAATCCATCTTCACTAGCAGAATAAATAATAAAAAAGACAACATAAATAAGTTGTTTCCCAAGTGGAAAGACAAAGCAAGACAAAGTTTGCACATGAGGAAAATATTTGTTCGTGTGCTGTAAGGAGTTTCTGGTGAGTCACTGGTTCACTGAAAGGTGATGTGATGTCTCTGGAAGCTGCACTATTTTTAGAGTCATACTGTTCTGTTTGTGGGTGCAAATTCAGGCAAATACTTTGAAAGGTTTTAATTCATACTGAATTCTTGACATCTTGTTTGATCATGTTACCTGAACTTTAACTTAGCAGTTATCAACAAATCCTCTTGATTATGACATGCATATCTCTTCCATTCCAGTCTGCTTCAAAGCAAGGGTTAAATCCATCTAAAGTTGCGTGAAATTCTTAAATAAGCAAAGGCTGGATCAGCAATATTCTTAGAACAAAAAGATAAGTTTAGATACTTTTATATAGGAAGTGTACATGTGTGTGTGTATATATGTGTAAAAAGCGTGGCCAAGTTCCTTTTTATTGCTGTGTTTGGCTTTGGAAATTGATGTATTGCCCTAATAAACTGTCCTTGTATACTATATGCTGTCAAAGAAGATCCTTCTAAACATAGATCTGAAAGGTTGAAAAAGTTGTGCTGGTCTTATTTAAAGTAAAAACTTCCTTTCTTAAAATATTTTTGTAATGTTCTCTGGACTTAAATACTAATTGTCACTTTTTTTTCCCCCTCTCACAGCTTCATATTCTCCATTGCAACCTCATTCTCTAGTAAAACATCAGCAGATCCCACTTCACTCACCTCCTCCAAAGATTTCCCATCATCAGCTGATATTGCAACAGCAGCAGCAAGTCCAGCCGATTGCACTTCAGACTCCTTCGGGTCAGGAGCCCCCTCCGTCACAGCACTGTCTACCACTCACAAGCCATGGTCTTCCTCCAGCTCCCAGCAGTGTCCAGTCTCATTGCTCACCTATTCACATCCATCCTCCACCTCTAACACTGTCTCCTACTCCATCCCAGTCAGCTCAGCAGTCAGTAGTGGTATCTCCTCCACCTTCTCACTCCCCTAGTCAATCACCCACAATAATTATTCACCCTCAAGCACTTATTCAGTCACAGGCAACCTCCCTTGTGCCAGCAGCTCTTCAGCCAGAGCAAACCGCTCCTCAGCAAACTACTACCAATCCAGTGCGACCAATTGCACAGCCGCTTAATCTTCCGTCGCATCTTCCCCTGCCATCATCCCCCGCTGTACATATCGGGTCAGTAGATCAGCCCAGCTTAGTTTCCCCTGGCCAACAGATCATGTCCTCGACACCACACCAGCAATATTCAGCCTTGCAGTCCACACCTATCCCTCTTGCAGCTCCTCCTCAGCTGTCAACATCTTCAACCCAGATTCAACCACTGCCATTGCAGTCTGTGCAGTCTTTACAAGTGCAGCCTGAAATTCTGTCCCAGGGCCAGGTTTTGGTTCAAAACACTTTGGTTTCTGAGGAGGAACTTCCTGCTGCAGAAGCTTTGGTCCAGCTGCCTTTTCAAACTCTTCCACCACCACAGACTGTTGCAGTAAACCTTCAGGTGCAGCCTTCGGTACCAATTGAAACTCCAGTGGTAAGTGCTAATATTGGAGTCCTTTATCCTCAACTTCTCTAAAGAGCTGTAGATCTGGCCCATTGACTTCAGAGGAAGCTAAACCAGGTGCTAGGTAGGACCAGAAGCAACCTATGGATTGCAGAAAAGTTTTAAGAAAACAATAGACATTTTCTTCTGATACTTTTTTTTTTTATGGCTTTTTGTAATGGATCAAGAGTATCAAATAAGAATCATGGAAGTGCAACTTTTTGACCTGAAATCTTATCTCTTAATGAAATTGCAGCATATCTAAAGTTTAAAAAACAAGTAAATATATGTCAAACAGTCAAAATGTCTTTTGATAAATATACCATCTGGACTGTAATCTTTTACCTCATTATGTTAATACACATTCAGTATAGGCCACTGAAATTTTGAAGCAGCAGAATCACCTCTATACTCGGTGCAAAGGTGTGTAGCAGATTGTTAAGATAATAGAGTTCTGGATAATTAGTGTTGTACTAACAGTGAAAAGATCCTATTCATAAAAAAATAGGGGAGTTTTTGGTGGTTGGTGTTCCCCATCACTGCCATTTAATTTAGTTCAGTGTTAGTCTTGGACATCTGCAGTTTGTAACTGAAGGCTTCAGCTTCACTCACACAGAGCTAAAATAGTGTACAGTGAAATGTCAGTGAAATAATATGCAAATAACGATATGCGATATTGAAGATGGCATTGCTAGGCTTTAGTGGCAACATGCTAATGAGAATAACGTGAGCAAAAGAATCAACAGCTCCTGCAGGCTCTTTTCAGGCTACCAACAGGTTAAGGAGGAAGATGTGCTGTTTATTAAGAGAATAATGATAATCTCAACACCTTGATATTTTGTGTACGAATTGGATAAAATAGTAGAAGCCAGGTTTGCTTTGGTCAGGGTAGTGTTTTACATTCCAGTCTGTTGAACTGGCGGTCAGTAATTCATATACTTTTAATAGTTTTGAGGAAAGTACTTTATCTCTTACCACTACTAATGCTTTATGGTCTTGGTGTGCTCTTCCAAAATACTTGTTTTGATTATACTGCTGTATGAGATTGAGAACAGTTTGCAGACTTGTCATTATAACACTTGCATTTTACAGAAGCATTTGAATAGCTACAAATGTGTCTGTAAATAGTAATACAGTGAATATAGACATGGAAAAAGTCAGTTTTCTGGTCTGTTTGATAAGAGAGCTGTGCCTCTCTCTATTTGTAACAAAATAATTATGCTCTCGTAGACACTGTGATGTCCCCAGGGTTCATTGTTTTGTATAGTTTAGAAACTAGTATTTTATTAGGAGATTAGTATGCTTTTAACATTTAACTGGTAATTTATTTTTAAAAATGTATTTATGCAACTCTTTAAAGGTATTAAGGTAGAATGGAAATGTCTCTAAAGCAATAGTTTGTTGGATGCAGATTTACCAAGTGGAGAATGTATGTGAAGAAGAGATGCCCGAGGAGTCAGATTGTGTCCATATGGCTAGAACACCTATGCCACCCACTTTGTCTCCACCAGCCATAACCTTGGGGAATGGAGAGGCACTGAATTCAGAGGATCCTTTGTCAGGTGAGAACAAATGTCAAACTAAGGCAGCTGTTCTGCTTAGAAACTTCTACTCGTTATTGATGTTTTAAAATAAATCTTAACAGGCGTGTCAATCTCCAGTTCATCTTTAAGTGGTAGCTGTGTGATAGGGGCAAAATATGTTGGCTGGTCTGGTGCGAAGATTGATTTTGCAGCATCAGAGTCAGCAATCAGAAGTTGCTGTCAGAATGGTTGCCTACACTGATGCTTTTTGGCACCATTTAGTTTTATATGCCACACCAAAGAGCTGTTCTAACGCAAAGGCTACCAAGGAGAACTTTTCTTCTGCAGTGCATCGTAAGATAGATACGGGTGTGTCAACTGTTGTCCTGCAAACTAATGTAACTCCCCCAATGTGCTAAAAATACAGACATATACTCTTTGTAGTATAGTGTGTGTGTATATAAATATATATGCTATACATATAACTGGGTGCTTAGTGCTTGTTGTTGTATATACTTGTGACCCTGCAGGTTACTGAGGCTCAAAGCATCCCTGAAAATAAATTCCCTCTTTAGAAATAATTCAGCTGCTTAGTCCTGAGAATCCAATGTTTAAAAATTTCTGCTTTTGACTTACGGATTTGTGTAGGTAATTAATGGCCAACTTTTTATAGATAAAAGGTACTGAGCAAAGGAAAATGTTTACATGAGAACTGATTCCACTGTTTGTGGAATAGTCTGTCAAGGAAAACCAGCTTATTAGCAAGGTAAAATCTATGAACCATAGGGAAAAGCCTGTGTTAGACAATGATGGGTGCAGAGATGGGTGTGTTTATCGCCTCTCATTTCCAGAATTCTGAGCCAATGATGGGATATAAGTGATAAAAACATAACGTATTTGGTTTTTTTTTCAGAACATGGGGGACTGCCTTCAGTGACATCATCAGTCAGTGCCTCAGTAATTAAATCTCCATCTGATCCTTCACATGCCTCTATTCCACCACCCCCTCTTTTACTTCCAGCAGCGACAACAAGAAGTAACAGCACATCAATGCCCAATAGCATTCCTAGCCTGGAGAACAAACCTCCCCAGGCTATTGTTAAACCACAGATCCTGACCCATGTCATTGAAGGCTTTGTGATTCAGGAGGGGTTAGAGCCGTTCCCTGTAAGTGTAGCAGTTGCTACTAATTACTACTAATTTTTGAAACACACTGTTTTTAAAGATGATGTTGTTTGTGGTTAGTAGCTGTTTAGATCTTGAATCATTTCTCAAATGTTGGATTTGCCCCTTTTTTCTGCTGTCAGTGACCTGTTCCTCACAGCATTCAGTATGCGTCTGTACTGCTTGTGTTCTCTTATGCAGATAATCGGAATTCGTGGCACTGTGTGGCTCGCCAGTGTCACTGGATAACAAGGTGCTGCCTGAAAACAGACACAGCTGAGTAGACAAGCTGTATCTGGAGATAACTACAGAAAGTGATTTTAGGCTGCTATTTGGAATAACTTTTACATTTGTCTCCTAGATACCTCAATTTAACTGATCCTTTAATCTAAACCTGGGAGATGAACCTGTGTTAAAATTCTCAGGTGTTAAAACTTTGGTGGTTTAAAGCACTGGCCAAGCCCCTTAGAAAGCGTGGTGTGATTAGTACTGTGTCTGAGAATTGCTGTTGGAAATTTAAAATCCACAAACGGACAGTTTAAAAGCTATAAGCCTGCCTTATTAACTAATCTAATGTGTGTCTCATTTTCCCATTCCTCCATTTCTCTAGATAGAATGTGTTTCTTCCTTTGTTAAATGTAATTGCAAACTCTGCAGATCAGGAGCGAGTCTTTGTATTTGTTAGAGAAACGGTACTTAGAGCTTTGGCACTATATAATAATAATTCATTGATAGGAATAGAAACTGTGATTCTAGACCCAGTTACAACTGCTAAGTCACAAATCCTATTTTCTATTATTCATTGTTCAGTTAATCACTGTTGCTTTGCTTTTATTGCAATAGGTAAGTCGTTCATCTTTGCTGGTAGAACAGCCTGCAGAAAAAAGATTGCTAGTGGAGGGTCAAATCATGAGTGTTGTGTGTGTTGAATCAGACTTGCAGAATACAAAACATGCAGACAACTCATCGGACACAGAGATAGAGGATATGATTGCAGAAGGTTTGTAGTTTTTGTTTAAATATCCGTTTTTTCCCCTTCAGTTCTGTATGTATTACAGACTCCCACCTTGTCTGTACTTTTGGAATCTTTCTCCAGTCTTTTGACTATATCTAACAGAAACTATTTTCAAACGTTTTTACTAGCTACACCTCATAGCAGCAGTTGCTGTAGATGAACTCAGATGTCCAGAAACATCGCATTTGTCCTGCTTAGAATACAGTGGTTCCAGCACAACTCATGAGCTAAATTGAATTCCCTGTGCAGTATCCGACATCATCATCATCATCCTGGTTTTTTTTTTTTTTTTAGAACTCAAAAATCAACTATTCTGGATGTTGCACCAGTATTACTGATCAGGCCCAAATATAGGTAGTCTCATGAGTGTTACGAAATGGAAATTAAACTATGGCCTGGCCCAGAAAAGTCAGGTTATTCTTGAACTCTTGATTTTGTATAAATTCATCCAAGATTAGAAAGTCCAGGATTTTTCAGCCACCTCTGGATTTTCTCTTCGATAGCTTGAGCAATTGCACAGGAGCTGGTTTAGGTGATCTGTTTAAATTTGTCTTTAATGCAACTCTTAAAACAGTTCTTTTCCCTCTTTCATGTCAAAACTGTAGTGAGCAGGGTAAGAAGGGACAGATGCAGCATCTGCCACTGCCACAGGTCTGCATTGGGGAAGTGGCTGGAAAAAGTCAGGACAGCACATCCTGGGCAGTAGCAAGTGTCACCATAGCTGTGCTTCAACTGCTTTCCACTGCAAGCATTGATAATTGTCACGTGATTAAAGCAGTTCATCCCCTGACCTCTTCTCACAGGCACTTTCCAGATAGCAGCGCCAATGGCAGTTCCTTAGACAATGGTACTGAAATGTAGGAGGGAAGTTGGCTGCATCAGTTGTGTATCTATCTCAGCAAATTAATTAGCTCAAGATTCAGTCTTTTAGATTATTAGATTCTGATACGTGATGTTTTACTGCAATGGTTTATATCCATTACTGTTTATAAGAGTGTTGGGTCAGACCCAAGCCAAGGGTTGCAGGCAGGGTAAAAACCTTGTTCTAGGAAGTATTCTGAATTCAAGAGGAGTGTTTATTGGTAGTGAAGTCAAATGAACGCAGCTGGAACTTTTGCTCAAGGCTGATTTACTGCTTGGGCAGTGTGTATCTCTGCTTAAAATGAAGAATGCATTTTTAATTGTAGCACTGGTTTTTAGTGGCAGCTGGTTTAGCTTGGAAGCACAGCTTCCAAGGAAGTATCAGTGGGATGCAGTCCTCCCAGTGATGTAACATCTGTGCAAAGAAGTCAGAAACTGTGGTAACAGGGCCTGAAAATAAAACATCAAACAAGATTTCCTACATTGTGGCTGATTATCTGACTGCATGTACTTGTATATCTTGGTATAGTCCAGAGCCCTTCTTCATTTGCTGCAACAGCCTAGTTTAGGCAGTGGCAGATAGTGAAGCGCTTTGCTTTGTATCTGTAACTTCCTTTTGATTATGTTGTAATTAAGTTGTCTACGTAGAAAAACGAAGAATCAGTTTTCACTGAGTCCATTTTTTAAAAATACCACGCAATATTCTATTGTAAAATAAATTGAGACCCATACTGTATCCCTCACAAACCTTCCCATAGGTACGGCAGGCTATATTTTAGAAGGCGTCTGGCGTACAATGGTGGAGGTTTGCAGCGTGACTGGAAGTTTTCTAAAGCTTGTTCCAAACAAAAGAAAATTTTTGCCATCTGGGGTATTTTCTTGGCTCTTTGAAGCTCTGTTTGCAATAGTTACTTTGCCCTGACTTTTGTTACACTAGGTCTTAATTCAGTTTTCTTTTCAAGAGCATTCCCTAAGAACTTTTCAGTATTCACACAATGTTGTTTCTCAGATTTCAAATGATTTTTCGCTTGGTTTATGGAATTATTCAAATGTTGGTGTTGGTTTTAGTTATTGTTCCTGACAATTAGGTTTATGTACACACTTTGCAACTCCTCAGTAGATGAGCATCCAGCACTGAGACACATCCACATATGCAGAAGTTGAGCAAAGGAAGTTTTCTGACACTAAACTGGGCTAGGATTGCCCATGTGGTAGAAACACTTAATGTGCAAAAGAAAAGGCTCTTGGCATCAATTTTTGCTTCACTCTCTTGTCACTTTTTTCTGCATACTGTGATCTGGATTGGGAGTGAGGGGTTTTCAGAGAGAGTGATTTATTTGAAAGATGTGGAAAATCTCTGGAATTTAACTTTGGTTGTGAGGTTGGCTGGGGTTGGTTAGTTTCCAGTTCTTAATCTCTGTGTGATACCAACTTATTAAGTTGGAGACTTAGAACATGGTAACTTTTACTCTGGTGCCTCCAGAGGATTTGTTGACTTCAGTTACGTGTTTGTGATACATCAGATGTTATTCAGATACACTTCTTGGTATTCTCAGCTCTTTGCTGCACTAGTACTTTTTTGTTGTACTTGTCAGTACAATAGTTGGTGTTAGTACGTAGTTTAGTGGGTTAACATAGCTATAACAGACTTTTACAAATTCATAGTTAAAATCCAAGTGAACTTGGATACATGCATTTGCATTAGGTGGCATCAGAGCTTAACAAAGAGTTGAGAACAAAAAGCTAGTTTGTATTTTTTGCAACTAATTATGTAAAATTAAAAGTACGAATGTGGAAGGTGAATAGCAAGAGGCAAAGTGTATGAGACTGTGACTTGAGTAAATTAGAAGTGTGGGAGAGATGTGGTTTAGTCCTCTGAATTTTTGAGCAGTGTATTTTGTCCTTAATTGCAGCCATGTGGCATTATGCAGTTCTCTTACTGAACCTGAACAACCACAAAATGTTAACATTTTTGCTTGTGCCAGTTTTGTTCCTTATGATGCATTTCCCAGATGGTGCATGGACATAAGGAGTTGGGTTTTTTCCATGCCAGAAGTCGGTTTGCAGATATGGTGACATTCTAAAATATGTACAAACCATCCTCTACCCACAAAATATGTTTCCAGCAGAAGAGGGCATAGATGTTCAGTATGCCACGCGTGTGCTGCCTCGTTACCTTGCACTGCCTTCTTCTGGGCTCTTCTACTCTTTCTTTCACTGATGCTTCTCTCAGCCGGTGGTTTAGTTCATCACAAGGAGCAGGAAAAGTGCCTCATCTCACCAATTACAGAAAAAGATTCTGTAACAGTAGATGGTGAATCAGCAGATGCTGTAATCCTTTTCTTTCTTATATGCAGCTTCTCTTTTTCATAGAGAAGATTCAATGTTTTACTTGCTTCTGTGAGTCCCTTTGGTTATAGCTGTTGCTTATGCAAAGAAAATATTTTAAAAGGTGAATGCATTCTTTTATTACAGGAGAGCTCGAATGTAGGCCATGGAATGCCCAGTTCTCTTAACCAACTCTTCATAAGTAGTTCATGAGGACTGTAGCACTTGTTTTTAATTTTTGGCTCTCCTTGAGGGCACACTTGCTCATGGATGGCTTGAAATTTAACAAAAAAGCTGATTAAGTTAATTGGATAACTTAACTGAAGATTCAGTAAGGTTCAGTTTGCTCAAGGTCTTTTCTACAGAGTGTGAAATCTTGCTTAGCTGGGCATAATTTTCCTGTTACTCAAAGTACTTAGTTAAATGTGTTAGGGATTTGAAAATCTTCTGCCTGTTTGAAATGAGAAGGTTTTGAATGTAATTTTGTCATTGAAACTGACTTCTTTATACCTGACTCCTTTCTCTAGAGGGACTGGATGAAATGGAAAATGATCTTCTGAAGTGTGAATTTTGTGGGAAAATGGGATATTCTAATAAGTTTCTACGGTCAAAAAGATTCTGCTCCACATCTTGTGCTAAAAGGTACTTGGTCTAGTTATTGCTTGTCGTTATCTGGTTAATGGAATAGCAGCCAAGCAGTATCTATCTGATATGAAAAAATAACGAAACAGTAAAACGTTACTGCCTTCTGCTTGAATTGGTACAGTATATGGGTACAAAGGACTGTGAATTGTCCTGTATTTCAAGAAGACAGAAAAAGGGAATTACAGTAGAATTGTGGGCCTCTTTTCAGAGATTCTTGGGCTTGTAGGAAGGTGGTGGGTATCATGGAAGAGAAATCCATTAAGGTTAGTAAGTGTTTAGAAATGGGTGCAGAGGTTCAGGGGCCACCAGTCATTACATATTTTATATTCCTGTTTTCTTCCCCTTCATGTTGGGCGATGTCAGAGAAGGAAGGCTGGACTTGGTGGGCTTTCTCACAGTTTTGGTTTGGTTAAGAGAAGAAGAATTCATAGTCAACATCTGAATGTAAAATCTTCCATCATCACAGCTGGGAAACTGATATTTAATCCCATGTTTCAGAAATGGGGAATAGTTTCCCCTTTCTAATCACCATTTAGCTCTTTGCATCAGTGTGCCTAGAGACAACTTTCTCTTAGGTCTGCTGCTTTTTAATCCCCAGTGTGATTTCCGTTTTAAGTAGTGGGAATGTATGTTTAGTACACGCATAGCAAAGGTGTGTGTTTGGGACATACATATACATTGGGTACTTGTTGGGACACTACTAGCAAAATAAACATAAGGAAGGTTTGGCCCTTTTGCCTCCATCCTCCTTTGGGTGTCAGCTAGGTAGAGAAATGGAAGCAAAGGACATAATGTGACTTGAGGCTTTTAGTGGACATTTTAGGGCTATGTGATAAAATGCAAAGGAGTGTCCATCATGGAAGATTTTAAAGAATGGGAAGGTCTGACGTCTTCCAGGGACGGTTGAGATGTATTTGACCTTGCATTAAGACTAGGAGTTGAGTAAATGGCCTTTGAGATGCCTTTCTCTTATATCTGTGACAGCTCTTGTTGTCTTCAATTAGGCAGCGTTTCTGTAGACAACGATGTGATTTTACTGTAACTTGATTGAATTCAGTCCGATACACTATTAGTGTGTGTTGAATATATCTTACTTCTTCAGGCACAGCCTTAGTTGCAGTAAGAAATTTGGGCTGTTTACGTCAGACAAGACCAGTCGCTGGAATCGGAAGTCAGATAGCCAAAGTCTTGGGCGACATGGGCGTCGACCGAGTGGCCCTGATGGGGCGTCACGAGATCATTTTCTTAGACAGGTCTGTGGAATATTTGCTTAAAACTATGGCAGTGTTTGGGGAATTACAAATAAAATATAATACTGTAGTGTATTTGTACTGCATTTTCCAGCTTCCAATTACTTATCCATCTGCAGAAGAAGATACGGCTTCTCATGAAGATGCTGTTCCAACTGTCATGACCACCCGTCTGCGACGACAGAGCGAAAGAGAGAGAGAACGTGAACTTAGGGAGCTGAGAATTAGGAAAATGCCAGAGAACATTGACTTGTTACCAGTGGTGCAAGCTGACCCGTCGGTATGGAGTGTTGATGAAGTTTGGGCCTTCATACATTCTCTGCCTGGTACGTACAGTAATGTGTTCCATTTTGATAACAGTAAAGCTCCTTGCTTTTAGCACCAGCGCGATGAGGAGGTGGTGTGGTAACGGCACTGGTGTACTCATTAGCTAGTGAGAGAGACTGGAACGTGATTTCTTTCCTCTCGCTTGTTCATTCAGCACAAATCCCATCTTGCTAGAACTAGTCCCGTTTCTGCTGTGGCACCCCAGCTGGTGGAGATTAGAGCTGTTCCTCCCTTCAGTCTGAGATCAGTAGAGAGGTCAGACATGCTTCCTCCTTTTGGCGTTTTCTTCTTCTCTCCCCTCCTTACGTGCTGCTTAGTCAGAAGAAAAAGCAAGATGACAGTTATTTCCCTTTATACAACTGAAAAATTTGAAAGACCCATCATGATATGTCATTAAAAAGGAGTAAGTTAGTTTCTTCTTTAAAGCTGAACTTGTTTTGCAGAGGTTTTTGCAGTGACTGAAATGCAGAGAACTTCTGCACACTGGTAGACGCAGGCTGTTCTCAGAAAAAAAAAATCTCCTTATTTACAACCCTTTTCTTTACCTCAGTATTCACAGTTAACTTTGTATCATCTGTGGGTTAGATGACATTTATTGATCGTTTCCTCACTGTGATAAGCTTTGGAGTTTCACTCCCCTCTCTTTCCCAAAGATGTCATTTTATCTGACCAGATACTGTCACCCTTCCAGGTAAAGAGGCAGGTCTCCATAACAACAGTCATACAAGACCTTGTGCTGCTTGCCCTGTAACTCACATGTCAAAACATTGAAACCCAGTTAAGTTTTTTCCTAGTTTTCTACCTTTCCTGGAACACCAAACCATTTTTCTGTGTCCTCTGAGGCTAATAACACGTAAGGAATGTATTGTCATTGCTAAGTCACACGCATGGGTTCTAACAGATTACCTTTTATAAAGCAGGGCAGGCAAAGAATTGAGTCAGGGATGTCTTAACTCAGCAGAAGTCATCCTTGAAGCACCTCTTCTCTGCTGGTTTATAAGTTGCGATTACATGACATTATCTGATTCTGAGAACCGCAGTGATGTCTGTCAAAACCAGCAAAGCTCCTTAGGGTGAAGACGTGGTCATTCGTGTTTCTGTACTTGAGTGGTGTCACTGGAATATTACTCTGTCAGTGCTGGTTTGAGCTGTTATTTTTATAGATTTGAAGCTCTAGTTAATTCAATAACTTGCTGATCCTATTTTCTGCAAAAGAATAAACAGTAGTTTATAAAATACCATATAAACACAATTCACTTGCAAGTATGAAAACAAAAACATTATTCTTAAAATGTAGTTTCTGTTTTGAAACTTACTTTTAGAACATTTCATCAGCTGCTGGATCTGGGGTTGTTGTTTGTTTGTTGGGGTTTTTTTGTATTCTATAAACAAGGTAACCTTTAGTTTTAAGCAAACTTTATATTTCTCTATAATACAAGAAATAATATAGTTGGCTTTCCTGCCTTTTTTTTTTTGCAGTATATACTTGGTGCAGTCCACACAGACCATCTGCCATGTTGGAGGAGACGAGGGTTTGTCGGCTTTTCATAAACATTAGGGACAACATCTGGTTTGATGTACAGCTTTGTGCATAGAGCCTGCAGCTGAGATCGATCTGCCGAGTCAGGGGTCCTTGTCAGGCTTTTCTGAAATTCCTCTGGAGTCTTTTGGAGGAATGAAGATTGTAGGACGCTTCTACTGTTAGTTCTTCTGGGGAGGGAGAGACAACAACAGTTGAAGCCCCAGTGGTGTTGCTCCTCCTCCCTTTCTTCAGTTGCAAGATTAATTGTCTTTCACCCACTTCACGTCCTTTTTTAGCTCAGTTATTGCACAACCACCAGTTGCGAAAGTGTTTAAGAATACCCAGAAGTGGTTGGATGGGGGAACAGAAATACAGTCAAATTTCATCCTTTGCTTTTTCAAAATAACTTTGATAAAAGGTATTTTAGGACAAGTTGCATGTAAAAGCTTCCTGTTCTGTTTACAGAAAAAAGCCTCCAACACCAACCTGTTAGGTATTTTAATAGAGCCAGTTGTGTTCCTAAATGTAACAACTTCCCTTGATCTCTTAGATTCTCTGTAAATGCTGTGATCTGACAATCACCACATTCAAGTCTCAACAGCGATACCTTTCACAGAAATACTTGTTTCGTGCTTGACATACAGACATTTTGTCTGTTGTCAACATGTAAATAAGAACCTTTATGATCATTTTAGAGCTGTTAAATCCTCCTAAGAATGGTCAGTTGTCTTGAGATTCTTCTTCATGTTACTGGCAGCATTATCTTCACTTGGTGGCTGGAATTGGCATCACCATTCCAGGAGCTCTCTGACAACTCCAGGCTCCTCAAGAATGTTCCTTTACTGATTGTGGTGCAGTATGTAGTTGGGCTGCGTTAGTGCATCACTGTACCAGAAATTCTAAAAGGAAATGTTATGGAATTATGTGCAAGTACTAAAACATTTCAGTGGCTATAGAAATACTGTTTGTAACAAACTTACTTGTTTTTTTTCTCCAAAAGATACTGCTCTGATTTCTTGTTACAGTAAATAATGCCTAAGAAGTGGTCATTAATTCCTTAAGAAGACCTTTGTCTTTTCAAATTATTTTTTTATTTTTCTCTTTCCTTAATAAAGTGGCAGCTAATTGTTGCATGAGGTCTAACAAACCATTAAGGAAAAAAGATCATACTTTGTTCTTTGCAAAAAGCTGACCTTTTCCAGCCTTGAATGTTACAGCCATTACACAGTAATAATGCAAGTGAATTAAGGTTTGGATGCCAATACTTCCTTCCTTTTGGAAACTGTAGCCATGTGAGTTTTCTCACTGAGTTGTAGCACGTGCGTGTCTTTCTATTGTTGGAAAGAACCCACTTGAATTACACTCTTACTTGATGGCGATTTCAGTGGTGTTTTGCCCGTCTCCTCCAACTGTGCGATGATGGCAATTGTTCCCCTTAATGAAAGGAGAAGGATGTCTTTGCTAGGACTTGGAATTTCCAATGAGTAATTCTCCACTAATTACAGTGTAATTAGAGGCTGTAGTAAAAATTAGGTTCATGTTGTCTCAGAAGTTCATGTTGTAATACTGAAGTCCTGCATATGCTATAGGTTCTACAAGCACTGGAAATTGTGTAGCTGAAAAGCTCTAGCGTGGACAGAGTCATTGCATTGAAGAATGCACATTTTTAACCCAGTAACTCTTTTTTTCTCTTGCCTTGTAGGTTGTCAAGATATTGCAGATGAATTTAGAGCACAAGAAATTGATGGACAAGCTCTCCTCTTGTTAAAGGAGGATCACCTTATGAGTGCAATGAATATTAAGCTTGGACCTGCGTTGAAAATCTGTGCACGTATCAATTCATTGAAGGAATCTTAGGAGGTGAACATGAAGGTTTTAATCAACAGTTTCTCAGTGACAGAACCAACAGTACTATGCCAACATCTTCACTGTGGCATGAGTGTTACTGTGATGTTTTGTTAAATATGGGGGTTTCCCCACATAAAGACTTTAAAACGTTCCTTTGATTATACCAGGTAGTCCTCTGTAGTTTCCAGCAATTGATAGGTTCATGGTACAGCCTGAGTAATATGTAGGGTTGAAGTGGAGTTCATGAAGAAACACGAAGTGAAAGATGCTGCGACAGGTTAAGTATTCCCCATCATGTACTTTATAACACCCCAGCACCCACCCCAATCTAAGCACCATTTAAATTGCGTTGCTGCATTCTGAGAGATTCCTCCCACCTACAGCAGTTTTTGGACTGAAGGGAAGTGTCCACAGACCTGTGGAAGCACTAGGAGCAGTTCAAATGCTATGCATTTAGTTGTGCTCTCCGAGTTTCTTTTAGTCTTGAGGAAATTGTTTGTAAAGGGTAGGTTGGCAGCCAGTTTTCCTTGTGTAGGCTTACCCTTGTCTCTGCCACTGAAGTATTTTCTCAAAGTCTGGAAATACTGTAAACCATGTAGACATCTCACCACAACCCTCATCGTCAGGCTACTGAAACGCAATGGCATGATGCTCCTGCCAGAGGTAACTGAAGCACATGTTACTTTACTCTTTATATGCTGCTATGCACTAACAGGGCATTAAGTTGGTAGTTGTAGGCTCTCATGCTGCTAGTTAAACTAGACCAGCAGTTCTCAAATGGGGGTTTGGAAGGTATCCCGAGAGGTGTGTGAATAGTCAGGGTTCAGGTTCCCAAATGTCTGCATGTGGGGAGCTGAAAACTGTATCCAGAACTAGCTCATGTTGAGATGGGTGTACTTTAAAGACTGGAGATAGGGAAGGAATAGCGTAGCTCAGATGCTCTTTTTCTTGATACCTTTTCTGACTTGTCTTTCCCTGCAGTGCATTCCCCTTGCCTCACTGGAAGTTTCCAAGCACCTTTTAGTTGTCTACTGGCTAGCACGGTGAGTTGTTCAGTGAGGTTCCTTCAGAGCTCCGTGTAGGAGCAGCTGCTGGTGCCATTGAGGGATCCTGGAGCTGCAGCTGGCAGGAGGAGTGCTGCTGGTAGGCAGCTCCAGGAGGAACCTCTAGGGGCCCTGCTTTGTCCCTCCGACAGATTTTGATCTGGATGCGGCAGACCCAGGCAGTAGCATTTTAGCATCTCCCTCCGTCTCCCCTCTCTCACGCTCTATGTGGAACCGACTTGTGTTTTCCCGGTTACTGGCACTCTCTTGGGCTCTGCTTCCCATCGCCTGTGCGCGGGTGCTCTTGGATGTACTTTGTCCCTTCTGTTCCCTCCCTTTAGCAGCTCCACTCCCCTTGTGTACAGACCCAGCTCCCTAAACTCTGGTGTAG
>NW_010420721.1:27379-27727 GCF_000710305.1 Buceros rhinoceros silvestris
GTGTGCTGATAGTAGTTATGTATATTTGAATTAAATATGTTTATGTGTCTGCAAATAATGTATTTTGTATTTTATGCAAATTAATGCATAATATATGAGTACGTCGGGAGATATTTAGGGGGACTGTAAAGTATTCCTGAAGAGGAACGGATGTAAAGTTTGAGAACTGCTGACCTAGGTCAGAACGGGTCAATGCACATACGCTGGCTGAAAGGAAGGTTCGTGACAGGTAGATGAATATATTCGTGTTATTTAACTGATGACCTTAAAGAGTAAATCGGGATTACAGAAGAACCGGTGCTTCGTTTTCCCTTAATTAGACTATTGCTGTGTTTCTACTAACACTCT
>NW_010420721.1:27835-32960 GCF_000710305.1 Buceros rhinoceros silvestris
ACCATTATCTTCCTGAATTGTTGAATTAGAATCATTTTTAATTACGACTGTTTGAGCTTGCTAATAGCAGATGTTATTAATATTTTTGCTAACCACTGAAGCTCCAAGTTAGGACAACCCATTGCTGTTACGTGCTAGTGTGTGGTGAGGTCCCTTCTCCCAGTGGCACCAAAGGCTTTAGAGAGGGCCAGGTTTGTTTTGGAGGGAAGTTGCCAAGCACTTTCTAATTTGTTTTTTCTGTCTTCAGTAACTGTTGTAAAATAAACTTCTTAGTCGAAGGGTCAACGTTTGGCAATGTTCATTTGAAAGATGTTCAAATGACGGAGACAGTAAGTTCCCATTTGTAGCATTTCTGTAAGATACACCCTGTAGCATATCTGTAACATACGTTCTGAAGGATACGTTCTGTTTTGATGAGCTAATTGAAGACTAAAGATATCTTAGATATTTATCCTTTGGCTTTTGTCTTAAAGTTTTATTATTTTTATACAAAAATTTCACTGGCTGATTTTTAATCCGTCTTCTGGTTGTACTGTCCTTTGGCAATGTAAAAAGCAGGTATGCCTGCCTGTGATTTGATAACTACATAAGGCGTCTTTGAAAATGTGGATTTATGAGTCTGATTTAGACCTGCAGTTAATCACAGTGTTGTTACATGCGTGAGACTTTCACGGCTGTTCTCATTTAGCTTTAGTAGCTTTCAGGAGAACTTCTACAGCTCGTGTTTATATACGACTCTCAGGCATGATTGCTGCCAGGAGTTCGGAGCAGACCTGATTAACGCACGTCCTCTCTGGTTCTTCTGGTGCACTACATTTTCTGTGTTCTTGGGAGAGCCACAGACAGTGAGTTAGGCTTTAAATATTCTTGAACGCAGCACCTAAGAATGTGGGCTGTATGGATTTTGAAAATGTTTTCTCCTTCGCTGATTTTGGCATCAAGCAGGAACCTAGAAGCAGGCTCAGCTGAGCTGATCTGTGCTGACAGAAGTGGGCAGGGATTGGAGGGTTTGCTGGTAGAGCCGTGTCAATACAATTGCTTTACAAAAAATCACTCCTGTATGTGGAAGAAGGCCGGAAAAACTTCAAGTGCCCCTGAAGATTACTTCAGAAGCTTTTGAATTTACTCCAAAAAGCAATGTAATACTTAGTCATATTTCTCCAGAACATTTTGCATACCCGTCGCTTGTTCTGTTCAGACCAGGGAGGTTTTCCCAGGCTTATGCCACTATTTCTCATGGCTTTTCCCAATTTAAACTAGACCCTCTTACAAAACAGGAAGCATTGCAGTAACTGTTTTTTAACACTTGCTCTCCGTGGATATCTCTACAAGAAATCTTTTTTATTAGCTTTATTTCCTGGGGTTTTGTTTTCTGTGTTCAGACTGCTGGGCTACATCTCACGGTAATCCCCGCAATATTTCAGCTCCCGTACAAAGGAATACCAGATGCCTTATGATCTTAGCTCAAAAGGGAAACGGGTTGGATGACTTCTTCCCTTCCTTTTTCTCCACTAGTTTTCATCCTGCCCTATCCCTTGATGCACACTGCAGCATTAGCTCGGGGCAAAACCCTCTTACAGAGCACTGGGCTGAATGCGACTGTCAAGATTTCTCCCAGTAGAATTATGCCTATTACACTTGTTTCGGTGTCAGAGTTTATTTGGGGTTTTAAAGAGGTGCACCTGGTGGTCAGGATAGGTGTGCAGGCTCCCCTGCTTCATCTGGCTCCTGTCACAAAGCTGCTGCCCTTCTTTGCATCAGGAAGGACAACTCAGTGGGGAAGTTTGGCCACCTCCGCTGACTAAAGTGCTCTGGGAACTCTGGGCTGCTCCTTGTTCAAAAACAACGTCGTTGGCTTCACCCAGCCAACCTGTATTGCCTCACGTTTGGCACATTCATAAGACTTTTCATCACCTGGCTTATTGAGAGAATAAAATATACCTGTCTTTTCAAGTTAAACTGCCAGTTGTCATCAATCAGCAGAGTGTTCGAAGGGTTTTGAAGCAGGCCACTTTGTAAATCCTTTCTTTATCCATTAATCCATCCCATATTTTTCCAGAAATGAAGTTCTTGATGGAGGGTAAAACCTTTGCTAGATTTGTGCCAATGAGATATCTCAAATGGAAGGTTCATGTTCTGCAAACATCCATTTCCTCATTTCTTTCCTGCGAAAGCAGGTCTTTTCCCCCAAACTTCTTTTTGGATGAATCACAAGTGGGAATCCAGCCTTTGGGATAGAACAGACAGAGTCTCTTAAAACTGCAGCTGTGGCAGCAAGAGGAAAGGAATGGGATAAAAACAAGTATCTGAGGAGGTTTGTGATAGCTTTTGCGTCACTTCTTCATCTTGATCTTAGCTGTAAGGACATGTTCGGGTATAAAAACATTTCTTAACTATAGTTGGAATGGAAGTTTATGTAGGGAGACACTGCTGGGTGTGGGTCTGAAAGCTCGCAGGGTTATTCTCCTACCAATGTTGCACAGAGCTGGTCCATTAGCATATATGTAGATACAGAGTTGTCGCTCATTAACCAGACTCTTCTACTCATCAGTTGTTCTAGGCTGCAGGCAATGACTCTGCAAAAGGATCAAGTTATGATACTTTTTATTTTTTTAACACTCAGCCAAATTAGTTTTTTAGAGCTGGAGAGAAACTTAACATTTTGAAGTATTTTGTTTTAAATCTACTGTTTCTGTGGAATACTTATCAGAACAGGTATAAACAGAGCTATAAATGTGTCATTTCAATGAGAGGGGTTAATAGCTCATGGTGAACTCATTTTTAAGTCACTCTTGCACAGTGAGCTGTAGTTTGATAGAAATGCTGTGAGGAGATTTAAACTAATTTAATGCTTAGTTCATTTAAGCTAAGCCTAAATTAAGTTAATTTTAAAGGAATTTGCCTTTAGTCATGAGAATTTACTTAGACCCTCTCGGTTCTATATGGTTACATCCCCTGGATGGGGATGGGGATGTAAGAGTGATATTCAAAAGGAGATGATGACGGTGGTGCCAAGACGTGCCTGCTGTGTAGGTGCTATGAACCAGGTGAATCAGGCTGGTTTGTTCTGACTGCCTGCATAACTCTGGAGGAGCTCTGTCTGTGCCACTTCCCTCTCCACACAGATTTCTTGCCCTGTTGGGTGTCAGCTATGTTGGCTGGAGCATTTTGTGTCCCGCTTGTCCTCTGGTCTCATGGTCAGCACTTCCACACGGCCAGTACTCACGGCCCCATCCTGAGCTGCTCTGTGGGATTGGGTAGTCTCTATGGTAAAACTTTCACACTCCTGCTCGTGCACTTGAAGGCTGCGTGTATTATTTACTGATCTCTTGTAGTGAAGTGGAAGGAAAACTCAAAATTCAAAAATGTGAATACGCTTCTAACTGAAGGTGTGTAGGAAGCTCGTAGTCAAGCTTTTGGAACGGTTGAGCCAACCTTTCTGAAGTGCAGTTCTGGGAGTTAGCGTTCTGAACACATTTCCAGTTAAAAATGTTAAACTTCCAGCATGTATTAGCTCCCCGCTGAGTTATCCCAAATGCCTGTGGACAGTAAGGAGCTAGAAAAAGGAGGTCAAAAGATATTTTTTTCCATCTAGAAAGAATTAGAATTGGAGCACAATTGTACATTCATAGATAATGACCACAACTTACTGTTCAAGTGCAATACATAACACTTGAGGAGCATTTTAACTGCATAAAAAGCACTGTATTGTTATGTAGCATTGTTGGGAGGGTTATAGTAATGTTCACAGGCACTAAAGCGCAGTCTCCTTGCTGATGATGGGATTAGGGTAGAAGCACAAATATCATTGACTTAGGAGGCCTGTCTGCTCTGTGGCTGAAGTCCAGTCAGCTCGTGGGAAGGCTCATGTTGTCCTCCACGACCTGGCCGGTGTGTTGGCAGCCAGGACGTTGCCATCCATTGCCAGCTTGTTACAAAGTCCATGGTGGAAAGAACAATGAGAGATTCCGCACACCCAGCTGCCTTTTTAAGGAGTTTTGGTGTTCCAGTGTTAGCAAACTGGTACTGGTCAGGAAAGAGGTGTGAAGGGTTTTATTAACAAGTGCCAAATGATTCCACCGAGTTGAAAACACACGGATTATATCATTAAAATGGATGCTGATTTTTAAGGAATTCTGTATATGAGGAAAGTACAGAACTTTCTCATGAATGGTTAACTTTAGCCACTGTTACCATTAATATAAAATAATCCTGTAAGAGTTAAAGACTGTAAAGTATTTGGATGGTGTAAGGCCGTTAGGTGCTGGCGCAGCCCAAGAAGTGCAATGTCAAGGAGATGCAGCAGCAGCTGTCTGTAGATCTAACTGCTGCAGGTATCACCTCCTTCCCAGCACAGCTTCTCTCCTCCTTCTGCCTGGCAGGGGAACCGTGATCCCGTTCTGCAGAGCAGTGGTTTATGGCTGTGCTCAAGGTTCAGCATTAGGAGTGCCCAGAAGCACCAGAAAAAATAAAGCACACAAAGGGGGAGATTCAGTTGTTAGGGGGGTAATAGGATGAAGGTACTTCACAACTGGTATCTCCCTCCTTGGAAAGTCAATGGTAAAAGGGGGCTGACAAAGACAGCTCCCGTTTATGTATTTTAAAACTTAGTGGGCTCAGAGGCCACAGCTGGAGGCTGTGTGAGGACCTGTAGTGCCTGTTACCTGCTCGGTGGATGTAGCAACAGCCCCAAGGCTGGTGCTCTTTGGCACTCTTCCCCAAAGAGCGTGGGAGAACAGATTGGATGGTAACACAGTGATGTAACGTCAGTACGTTAGTGCTTGCTTTGGCTGCCTGTTGTGGCATCTCTGTAAAAAATAAAGTTTACCAAACTTTAAAAAAATGGCTTTGGAAGCACTGCAGCATCTGCGGGAATTCTGCTAGATCAGGGTGGAGGGGTTGTGTGAACTTCAGTTACAGGTTGAGAAGCTGAACCACGCTGAGAATTAAAACACATCAGCAGCCTTTCCCCACTCCTTGCCATTCCAGTTCTATGTGTGCTAACAAATCAGAAGGGTGAGACTAACCACACAAAACAGAGGCATCTCTTGTGTACTTTCCTGAAAGGAGCTTTGCCTTTGTCTGGTGTTACGTGAATTTTAAATTCGGAATTTTCCCTTTCCTG
>NW_010420721.1:33057-36473 GCF_000710305.1 Buceros rhinoceros silvestris
AGGCTGTAGGGATTAGTTATTCCGTGATCTGAAATGCCTGGTGCATTGCTGTATTTGAGATTCTTGCTGCTGATTTTAAATGGAATTAGGTTTTGTAAATATTTCGTCAACCCCCTTTCAGTGGGCATCCAGTTTATATAAAACCTGAAGAAATGCTGTGTCAAAAAAAAGGCGTTTGGATGTGGTTTATCCTATGGCATCTCAAGCACTAAATAGCAGCAATTACCGTGGAGAGAGCAGAGGGGTGTTGCTTACAGCTGATTTTTAAGTGAATATTGTACGTGCTTTCCTACTTTTAACATGGAAATAGAATTTCCCTCACTTTTCAGCATAAAGGATGAAAGAATTTGTGGTGCCAAACGCTTTGGTGCCCAGCATTGCCTCCTCTTATTGCACTAGGGGTTTTTTGATCATTGACTGTCCTTTTGATGGCCTTTTTAACAGATTTTCCCCAAACCATTTTCTACTGCTTAAAAATGCTCGTGTCCTTTTCATTACATCACTGAAACCCACCACAGACTGTGGGTGAAAGCAGCACTAGGTGGGGTGAAGTGAGAACTCAGAGGGATAATTGGACTTTGGTACGTGGCAGAAAGATATGGTTAATGTATGACTGAGAGGTGATTGTGTATTCTTAGGGAGCGACATACCAAAATATTCTTTTATAAGAAGTTTTACCCCACGCAGCATTAGATTCTGCAGTTAAACCTATGTCTGTAATTGATCTATAATAATGTAAATGAGAACCCCAAAAATTAAATTTTACAGTTGAAGAGCACACAGTGAACTATGTAAAAATACAATCTTCACTTTGTGAACCATTTTTTTAAACAAGCACTTTCCTATTGCCAACTCGCATGTGAATGAATTTTAGATTCTCTCCATTGTTATGATCTGTAGAAGTGAAATTTCTTTAATCTGTTAATGGCTAAATTCATCCCACAAATGCTGAAACAAAGCACCTTATTCTATGCTGCGTAAACTCGCTTGTAATTGCACCTGTCATTATCTGCAGATTTTTCTTAATGAGTATTCTTGTGCGAGACCATTGTTCCCTGTGGGGCTGGGAGAATGATTAACCAACCCACAGCATCATCTACTTACACAGTTTCTATTTCAATGCAGCGTTGTATTGTGAATTCAGTGCTTCAGAAATAAATGCTACTTCCATTTGTCTGCTTTGGTTCTGTATCATTTATTTCTCTTCTCCAAAATTCAAAAAAACCTTTGTAAAACTGGACGAATTTGAAAATTAAGCGTTTTTTTCTAGAAGCCTAATTCTTCCCCTACTGAAGCAGTCCCACTTCAAATTTAACTATTTTTAAGTCATTTTTGCTTCAAAATAAATTGTTTTAATTTAAGCCCTTCTCTGACCTTGGGCATGTATTTGTGTAGCAACTACCCTTGTTGCTTACTGCTCTGACTGTAATGATTTAATTTTTCACAGGTGCAGATATACATGAAGGGAGCAAATAAATGCTGAAGTATCACCACCTCCCCTCTTGTGGAAGCTGCACATCCTGCACTGTTTTTGTACAATGTAAACAAAGTTTATATTTCTGCAAGAGTTGTAGCTTTCATTCACTAAACCAATTTATTTCTCGTTAAACAGACAACAATCTTTAAACTGACAAAAAGTCACACTTGAACATGAAAATACACTTCAAAAACTGATGGGAGTGGTGTGAGCCTGGGACAGCAGTTCACTGGTAAAAGGCCGCCAGCTTGGAGGAAAACTATTGCCTTTTGTACTGTAAAACCTGAGATCCTTCCGTTTAAAGTGAGTGTAAAACCCTAGTCATGAGGTTTAACTGAACACTTGATTTTGTACGTTGTGGTCTTTTCTTAAACCCGTACTTTCCAGGGACAGTCTCTGAACTGGCAGTGCTGGTTGCCCGCTAGAACCCAGCGTGGAAGCGTGCATCCCCACTCCGGTGCAGTATTTGCTACCATGGTGGTGGGTGCTGGGCTTCTTTCTGTGGGTTGTAGCTCTGGAGGTGCTTCCTTGGGTCATCTGTAAGGACAGGAGGCCAGCTGAACACCCTTCTGTGGCACAGGCTTCTTTGCAGCCTTCTCAGTCAGCAGCTCGTTAACAGATAACAATTACTGTGCCCAGCTTATCAGCTGGCTCTGTGTTTTCATTGTTAAACGGCATAAAGCAGAATTTCCAGCTGACAAATGGATCTGTAGCCCACACCTCCTCTGTCAATTCAACATCGTGACTCCGACACCAGTATGCGACTGCAATGAGAAAGCTGTTGATGAAGTACAGCCAGGGGACGTTCATCTCCATGTAGGATGGAATCCGAGCACCCACAACCAAAATGATAATTTGAAGAACAACAAAAGGTGCCCAAGTGCCAAGAAAACAGATGAGGAGTCTGGTGAGGAGCTGCCGCTTAAAGCAAGTGCCGCTGTTAGACGTGTAGGAGAACATCAGAACGGGCTGACTGGCAAAGGACACTACCCTGAGGGAGAGCAGCATGGTTAGCACTTCCTTCTGACACGCCAGGAGAGCCATGCCTATCAGCAGCACCATGGCACAGGAGACTGAGTAGCTCTGCACGCTGGCATAGAGGGGACACTGGTAAGGAGAAAAACGGTTCTGAATTTCCAGTTCTCCGTAGACAGCGGGTATTTTCAGAATACAAAAAAAACCTGAAATCCATATAATAACCACAGCAAACACGTAAAGTAGTCTTTGCCCTCTTTTAGGAGACTGAGAGGTTTGGGCTATAGTCATGTAATAATCCAGAGCAGCCACAAGATACACCGGGTAATGCAAAATGCTGTAGATAAGAGAAATTATCTGAGTGAAGAGGCAAATGTGGTACTTTGTGAATCGCACACCCCAGAGTGCAAAGTCCTCAAAACAGACAATGAAAGATATACTCAGCAGCAGTGCAAAGTCGAGAAGTGCCAGTGAAACACAGAAGTATCCCATAAAACTAACTTTCACATTTTTTTGCTTCACTTGCAACATGAAGAAATCGAGGAACACTTTTCCGAGCATAACCAGAGGCAACATGCGGCTGATGTCCAGAGGCTGGCTGACCCGGCTGGAGTGGTACTGACCAGAACAATTTTCACAGAGTAGGGCAGCCATCCTCCAGCTAAGAGAACCAGCAGAGTAACTATCCCAGGGCACGGTGCTTCATCTCTGAGAAGGTAAAAAAAAAAAAAAAAATGCTTGTAAAAATTTATTTCTGGGTACCTCTACCAGTTAGTTAATTCACCATAACAACCATCAAATTTATGTCTGAATTTTCCAGCTCCCTAAGTAAGAGTAAATAGCTTCACTAACGCATCGCTGAATTGTCAGGAGGTGCCCAAATATTATGTTCTTCGAATTACATTCTCAAGAGTTAAAAAGTTAACACAGACCTAAGTTACTTTTCTAGCCGCTGTCCTCAGGA
>NW_010420722.1:0-4866 GCF_000710305.1 Buceros rhinoceros silvestris
GTGAGGGGCTGCGTGGCAGCGGGGAAAAGAGCCGGCAGCGGTGGTTTTGAGGCGCTTACCCCTCGGCTGAGCAGGCGTTTGGTCCTTCCCCCACCCCGGCTGCTCCCTCCGAGCTCAGCTGACTCAGTTTCCCGGTGCGGTGCAGCAGCTGATGCGGCCGTTTAAGGAAGCTGGAGCTCCCAGCGCTTTCTTGAGCTGTGATGTGCGTCAGGCCGTTGTTGGGAGCCCGGTGGGTTTGTCAGGCTTTGCTGATGAGTCTCGCTTTGTGTTTTCACTTCCTAAATGGAAGTGCAGCACAGGAAACCTTTTTAAGGCCAGAAATAGGATTATTGGGGTAAAGTGACTTAATTCCTCCTACCATGATCACTTTTTGAGGATATCAGGATTGCTAGTGGGAGAAATCAGATGCAGATCTTAGTAAATTACCTTTCGCCTGTAATCTCGAGTTCTCTTAATTCTGACTTCCAGCCATCATCTCTCTCTAGACCAGCCTGTACAAACCTGGAGCAGGGAGAAGGTTTTGCTCTGTGATACTCGTCTCCTGTGATCAGCTCGTTAGCTCAGCAGTGCTAAACTGCTCCTCTGTATCCATGACCTGGGAACTGTTTTCACTCACTGGTGCCTGGAACCTGGATCACAAATCAAACCTGGGTCTCTACTGAAATAGGCTAGAAACGTGTATATCCAGAGACGGTTGTTCTGGTCAGGGCACTGTAATTATTGGACCATTCTTTCTTCTAAAAATACTAGTTACCATCAGCTTTATAGTGATGATCATTGCTGAGCGATTGAAATTAGTACTGACTACCTAGAGGTGTCCGTGGCCAGCTGAACCCTGGCTGCAAGTGACCCAGAGCTGCTCACTCAGATGTTAAACAGTAGAGTGGGAACAGAGCATGGTGATGTGCCTCAATCTCTGCTTTAAAAATACCCCGGTCGTTTTGACTTGGACCTGTTTTAGCTGGACTTCTTTGCAGCTCTTTGCTCGCAGCAGCCTCTGTTGTTCTTGCGGTGGAGCCCAGGGTCTGCAGGAGGGTGGTGGGAGGTACTCCTGCTCCCTCACTACTCAGAAGCCTCAGCATCTCCTGAGCTGTGACTTTTCACCTTCCCTGCACAAACTGCCCCTTTGGGATCTTTCTGTACTTTCTTCTTTCTTCCTCGCCTTCTGAACCAAGTTGCATAAACTCAGCTGCCCCTTTTCTGTGTTTGGAATGTTTGGAGTTCCCATGTGTCTGTCCTGTCCCCGACAGCTCTCTGGTGGCAGTGGCTGCTGTGCTCCTTGTCTAGCTCCATTCAGAGCCTGAAGGCTGCTTCCAGTTGACTGCCAGGCTCATTCCTCCTCCATTTGTCTTTCTGTGCCCCTGTTAGTTTGCTCTTGTTGAGGGATTTTCCTTCAAAGGAATGTTGCTCTGGTCACTTATATAGGTCTGTGGTCAGACCATCTCTTTCCTCTGTCTTGATTCTCCTGGTTTAGCTGCTGTTTTCTGTGCTCCACAGTGTTCTTTCTCTCCTAGATGCTCACTGGCACTAAATGCAGGCAGTGGCTAGGGTATTAGCAGCCAAAATAAGTACTCGGGCATAAAATATTCATTCTTCTCTGCTGTGTCTGTTGTAGCTCTGCTGCTGCCTCTTGTGTACAGGTCTGGCTCTGCAGCTAGTCCCAGCCCTGGAGCGAGTGAGCCTAGAGGACCAAGGCTGTTCCGGGGTTGGCGCTGGGATGGAAATCGGGCGTCTGGGTACTGGCATTGGTTGGAGGATGTTGTGCTTCCAGGCCTGAAGTGCTGCTTCCTCTTGCATGCTTGGATTGGTCTGGAAGCACAAAGGAATTGGGTTCTCTGCTTCAGGACTTGTGCTGACAGCTTAGTGCTGCTGGAAAGAGTAGATCATGCTTTTCTGCGTGATCCACTGTCATCGTTGCTTGTAAGACCTTCTGAGCTTTTGCTTTTTGGTGAGTCTGAAATAGTGTCAAATTGACTCTCTGTTCTCAGACTGGCTTTAAGGAGGGGCAAGAAAATGTTGCCAGGATTGAGGGGAGGATGTGAGAGCTGTTTTGACTTAAGCCTTGGCACTAATACATTTAATCCCTTCTTTCAACCGCCGAAGTCCTGGCGCTGTGGCAGAGGCCCCTGGGTGCTGAGCCCCTGCGCTGGGCATGGCGGGGGACCTGCTGGGCCCTCTCTGGTGTAGCCAGTTCCTGCTTTGGACGCAAGGTGTCAGTGCAGGATGTGGAGCCGCTTCCCTCTGTCCCTGGTGTGAGCATGGGTCTGTTCTGGAGCTGAGCATGGGTCTGTTCTGGAGCGGATTCTGTCTTGGATAACCAAACTTAGGAGTCACCCTGTTTCCTGCTGTGGAAACAATGGTGAGCCCTCTCCAGCTCCTGAGAGTGTGGTCGCCTGCTTGAGCTCTGTGGGGAACTAGTCCCGTGCCCGTGCAGGGGTCTGTCATTTTATTGGCACATCGGTCTGCCCTGGATGTGTCCTGTGAAAACTCTGCGGTTTTCAGCCCTCGTAACGCCATGGTAGTGGTGTCACTACCAGCTTGGGGAAGATCAGAGTAACCCTCTGAACCCCAAAGAGCCATATAGGAGGCAAAGGGTGTCAAGGAGAAGAAAATACATGAGGTCTTTTAGAAGGAAAGGATTTCCAAGGCTGCGGTTGTCTCATCTCCTCAGTCTGGTCCACAGGCCTCTATTTCTAGGTCACATATAAATCAGCAGAGAAAACGGAGAGCTTGAAGCAAGTACGTCACACACTTGTCGTAGCCTGCCTGGCTCCTGCCGGCTGGAGGGCACAGTGGTCTGCCTGAGTGGGAACCTCGCACACGCCGGAGCCACCTTGTCAGTCAAATGAATCCCTAGCAATATGTAGTGAGCATGAAACTCCTGATGCAGAGCTGGGTGGTGTGGAATAAACCAAGGCTGCACAGGTTGGTCGGTTGATTTTGAGTCTTGAAGGGCATTTCTAGGGTTGCTCTGCTCAGCCCTTGCTGCCCAGGAGGGGAGAGCTGCTTTTGGGCAGCTCAGGAGGGGCTTGCTAAAGACTTGCTGTCCTGAATGCCTCTGAAAAGCGTATAGAGACGTCCCCTTCCCTCTCACTCTCTCCTCTTCCCCCTTCCTCCATACAGAGGAGAGGTAATGAGCCACTGTGGGATGAAGTGTGTCCATCTTCCTGCTGTCTGACCACAGAACAGCTAGGGACACTGGAGCAACGGCCCCAGCAACACTGTGGGCTCAGCCCAACAGATGGGTATCGGGGATCGTGTCCTCTGGGCACCAGGCTTCTGCTGAGAACAGTGTGTGCTTGGCTTTTCTTGATGGCCCCAAGGATCTTTTGGTTTTTTTTTTCCTCCTGGAGGCTGCCTGTGCTTTATGGTGTTATGTACTGAGTGTTGTATCACTGTGATCGTACAATTTGGGCCCCAAAAGGCTGGAGCTGGGCTCCTCTTTCAGCTTAACCATGAGGGCAGTGTGTCCTCTCTTGTGTGGAGAAGTTGCATTGCTACCAGAGCTACAGGCTACCTCCAAGAGTGCTTTCACACCTCAGCCCGTGGTGTTCTCATGTGTTCTTCTGGGTGTGGAAGGAACAGGATAGATCCTTCCTTAAACAACTCCAGCCAAGTGCTGGGTCCTGCACTTGGGTCACAACAACCCCCTGCAATGCTACAGGGGAAGAGTGACTAAAAACTGGCTGGCAGAAAAGGACCTGGAGGTGTTGGTTGACAGTGGCTGAAGATGATCCAGCAGCGTGCCCAGGTGGCTAAGAAGGCCAACAGCATCCTGGCTTGTATCAGCACTGGTGTGGCCAGCAGGAGCAGGGCAGGGATGGTCCCTCTGTACTGGGCACTTGGAGGCACACCTCCCAAACTGGGTTCAGTTTGGGCCCCTCTGTCAGAATGGACACGCTCCAGCTCCTCAATGTCAGAGCAGGGCAGCGGAGCTGGGGCAGGTCTGGAGCACAATGTGCTGAGGAGTGGCTGAGGGCCCTGGAGGGGCTGAGCCTGGAGCAAAGGAGGCTCCAGGGAGCCCTTCTGGCTCTGACAACTCCCTGACAGGAGGTTGGAGCAAAGCGGGGGGATCAGTCTCTTCTCCCCAGGAACAAGCAACAGGACAAGAGGAACTGGCCTCCAGTTGTGCCAGGGGAGGTTGAGGCTGGACAAGAGGAACAATTTCTTCCCCGTTGGTCTTGTCCAAGCATGTCGCAGGCTGCCCAGGGCAGTGGTGGAGTCCCCATCCCTGGAGGGCTTTCCCAGCCTTATTGGGGTGGTGCTGAGGGACAGGGGGCAGTGGGGACGGGGCAGTTTTTCCAACGTAAAGAATTCTTTGGGTCCTTTGCTGTACAGCCAAGCAAGCAGAGGCTAATTCATGGTCCTGAAGCATGGCTGTGCTTAGATCCATCGTGAACCCTGTGAATGGTTCAGTCCCGATTTGGTGAGTGTAGAAGCCAAGCCATGGGGACCTCTTGAAAGCAGGATGATGATGCTCTCTGTCTCCTGACATCTAGGAGCCCTTTGTGAAAAGCTGAGCCTTGCTGGGGCTGTGCAGGAGGACTGGGGCCTGTCCCCAAGAGATTTCACCTGCCAGATGGGGCAGAGCCCTGAGGGAACGGTGAACCCTGGGGAGGGTGTAGACTGTTCCCATCCTGGGAATGCTGGCTGCTTGTGCAGCAGCAGAGCAGCATTGGAAAGGCTCTCTCCCGATAATCCCAGGGCTTTGTCCTGCATCCTCCAGCCTAACCAGTGGCTGCGGCTGGTTAATCAGCTGTCCTGTTAAAACAAGCTCAAGGAGACCATTATTTATTGGAAGAAAGATGGCACTTCCACAGCCTGCTAAATCATGGTGGCAAGCAAAGACTGTGGTCTCTGGCTTCC
>NW_010420722.1:4985-10613 GCF_000710305.1 Buceros rhinoceros silvestris
CAGAGGCTCTTTGCTGTTTGTTTTGGCCTCTTTTGTTGGACAGAGACCTGCCTCACAGCTTCTCCTAGCTAGACTTGAAGCAGCAGCTGAGGTCAGCTCCTCAGCACTGGTGCAGCTTGTTTGGGTCCTGCCCCTCCTTAGCAGATGATGGTGTCTGGGTTTCCTGGCCAGTGTTTACCGCTCGGCAGCCGGTCAATGCTTTGGTCTCGTCGTTTTTCCTCTGCCATTAGCTCCTGCAGGGTCAGGCTGCTTTCTGCCGTGCTTCTCCTAGCTCTGAATGGTTTGTTGCCTCTCCCCTAGACCCCCGTGCTGGGTGCTGGGCTGGTGTCCTGTTAGTGTACCAGACCTCTGAGGTTGCAACTGTGACTTGGTGCTTTGCAGGGGGCATTTGGGAAAGGGTGCGCAGGGGTGAAGCTTCCTGGAGATGCAGGCAGATCAGGAGGGGTTGCCTCGCCCTTTGGCAGGATCAGGAGAGGGCTGCCTGGTTGAGGGTCTCCTAGGAAACACTGCGTGGCTGTGTTGGGCTTGAGGCTCTGTGGGGGGTGAGTCCAGCTGTGGGAAGGGCTGGCTTAGAAACGCAGGCTGCTGTTTGGCACTGAGGACATCTCAGACATAGAGGTGAGACAGTGATGGGGGAAAGGGACGCTTCTGTGTCCAGCTGTGGCCCAGAGCAGAAAAAAGGTGGTGTGTCACTATGGGGGGCTCTGCAGCCACAGGAGAGGTCTTAAAGGAAGTGTCTCTGAGTGCTGCTTGGGTGAGATTTCAGAAAATCAGCTTCAGGAGTGTCTTGAGTAGGCCATAAACAGTGACAAGCCCAGCAGTAATGACTGCAGCCTTCTGAAGGGAGACGTGGGTGATGCGGCTGATCCGCAGACTGCTGCGTAATCCCTCAGCTGCTGCCTCAGGCCTGGGAGATGGCAAACGGTATTGTAATTTTTGTATCTGCAGTGATGGGCCTGGTTGCTTCAGAGTGAGATGTCAGGGGAACAGCAGATGATGGTGTGAAAACATCAGTCCAGCTCAGAAGCTGCAAAAGCTCATTCCATGCCTGTGTGTGGAAAGACAAATCAGTCCTTGCTTGGAAGCATGTGAGCCCTTAACTCGATTCAGTGCTCTGCCACGCAGTTGCAGGAGGGTGCTGGAGAAGGAAGGGGGTGGAAGCATAAGCCATTGGGACCCCAGGTCACTCTGTCTGAGCAGGGCTTACAGGACTGGCTTTGGTGACCAGCAGATGTCTGAGAGACTGAGTACTGGCTTGATTCCTTGTTATGCCAAAGGAAACTTGGAGGAGAGGATGGTAGTGTCACTGTGGATCGGAACCCCTTGAGAAAATGCCATATGAAGCATCAAGGTGGTGTTGGCACTGTGGGGCGTTGATTGGAGCATCAGTTGTGTTTGTGCCAGCTGCAATAAAACCAGAGGGCCTGGTCGGAGCTGGAAGGAGGTGGCTTCATGGCAATGACATGGCAATGAAGCCATGACATGTCATGGCAATCTTGAGCGCTGCCCTGCTTGAACACTCTGCAGAAAAAGACTCATTCTGACAAGCTATAGTGCTCTTGCACGAGGCGGCTTTCTGGGAATGGTGACCTGGCCGTAATTTAGTAGCTTTTGTGGGGGAGGACTGAGAGTAAAAGAGTTGTGGTAATTCAAGCACTGCCTTGCCAAATGCTGGCTCAGTCTGTGTCTTAGAAGCGTGTGAAGCACTTGGAAAAATGCCGGAACAGGCAAACACACCTCTCGGAGGCGATCGCTGGGTTGAGGCCATGTGCTGCTGCTGCTGTTAGTCGGCATCCGGAGGAGCTCCAGGGGAGCGGGTGGGCTCTAGGGGCAGGTCTCTGCTCTTCAGCAGGCGGCTGGGGAAGAGGCAGGGTAGAAGACTCACAGCCAGCATCCCATTGACATGCAGCACGTGGGATCCCTGGCAGCCGCCCCTGCTGAGGTGCTGCCACTGCGGCCGGAGGCTGACTCCAGCTCGGCCTGAACTTGTGTTAGAAAATAGGAACTTGAACTTTTGGAGAGCTCGGGGCTTGCTCAGCAGTGGGTCCACTTACTCGTCACCGTGCTACTGGGACAGCTTTTCTGGCAGGGGACTTGTGAAACCACGGGATTAATCGGTTATGAACTGAGAAGCCTGACGTGAATAGTCCTGAAAACTCCCAGACCCCCTTGCTCGAGGCTCAGTGAGCAGCCCAGCGGTCGCCGGAGGAGGACAGGCACACGTAAGGTGCTGGGACACCATGGGATGCGTTGAGTCAGGATTTATAAATCCGGTCCAATTTTTGGAAGATACGTTCTGTTCCGTCTGCTTGGATGCCGAGAGAATCAGAAGAGTTTAGTTCCTGCAGTTTGCGGCTGGCCTTCCCCATGAAACTTAATTCCAAGTGTTACATAAACACGGCCCTTATTCCAGTTGCAACATAACATTGTGCTGGCTCTTGTGTTGTGGGGCTGGGGGGGCCAACCCTCTCATCGAGCAGGACAAAACGCTCTGGCCAGGCAGCTCACGGAGCTCGCTCGGAGCTGCTGAGGAAGAAGCTGCAAGGCACAGCGTGCAGCTTGGGTGGCTCTGGGTGGAACGTGCTGCAGCTCCAACCCCCTGGCAGGGCACAGTGCAGCAAGCTCTGCTTTTTGTGTCACTGGGTCTCTGGCGTCAAGTGACCCAAGGCGAGACACCTTCTTGTGGCCTCAAAAGTGCGAGTGGAGTTGCCCATAGTGATGATGCCAAAAGGAACCGATGGTTTTGCTGTGGCAGAGTTGGAGTTGAGGAAAGGAGCTGAAGCTTTTGGAAGCTTCCCTGCTGAAGTAAGATGTGATAGGCAGTAGCTGCTTCCTCTCCAAGGTCCTGTATAGCTGCAAAACAACATCACATGCTTTTCTGGGCAGGCTTATGTTCTGCACGAGTACAGAGAACTGAGAATAGGTGCAGGAGCATAGTCCCTGCAGTCTCTGTGCCATCCGTCACAGCCTGATTTTACAGGTGCAATAATCTCACCAGGACCTTTCTTCTCATTCACGGAGCAGCTACTGAATTTTGCTCCATGCTTTCTCCAGCCTCTGCTAAAAGCAAACTGGTAAAGCCCTGACCTGACAGTGGAACTTAATTTCCGCTTGGACTCCACAGCTTGTCATCTAAGAGCTTTCAAAAGAGGGACCGAAACTCATTGAGACATAGTTCCGGTAGATTTTCCCTCTGTGACTCTATCTGTGTTTTCAAAACTCAAGCGATTGCAAAAGGGATGGGTGAGAGCTCTGCATGCAGGGTGCTGCCTGCGGGCTGGGCTCTTTGCAGGGTTTTCAAGCTGGGCTGAGTCCTTCCTTGGTGCTGAGGACTTGTATGGTTCGGTGGAAGGGAAAGGCAACCCCAGTGCTCCCACTACAGAGAAACTGGGGAGAAACATCGTCTTTTTGTTTTCTCTGGATGGTGTGTTCACATCTGGTTTGACTAAACACCTCCAGTTTCTCTCCTTTCCCCATAAAGGTCTCGAATCCCTGGGAGGGTGCTTGCCTAGCTGGCCCTCTGAGGTGAAGCTGAAGGGAAGATGAACATTATGTACCAGGGCAGCTAGTAGAGCTTTGAGGAGCAGGATTATATGACATGCCTCAGTTCTGGATTCAGTTTTTCCATAGAGACACTTAAATGCTTTTTGGCTCAGATAGGGCTTTTATCTTGACGGAGCTCAGCATCTTGTGGTTGCTTGTTGGCCAGGACTGCACTTTGGTTGGGCACCTGACCTGCAGCAAGAGTATCAGAGGAAGCAAAGGTTTCCTCTGCTGGAAACTGGAGGAGGGGGAAGGCTGCTGAGCATGTCCCTCATCCTGGGCAGGAGTTGGCTACTGTGCGAGATGGATTGAAACAGTCTTCCTCTTCACCAGCCACTCTCCACCTCTTGATGCCTGACTTCTCTTTATCAGTGCAATTAGCTGGACTGATTTGATGATGTAATACCTTGCTGCTTTGTTATTTCAAGGTGGCTGTTTGTGGTGGTGTGGATCTGAAAGCTTTTCAGATGCGTCCGCATCACTAGCATCTGAGGAAACTTGCTTGTGTGTTGCAAATAGGTTCTTTTTTGGTCACGATTGCTTCAGAGGAGCCTGCAACCAGAGCCATTTTGGCTAGAGGAAGTGCTGAAGTTGTTTCTTTTTTCTAGATTTCTAGCAAATACTTCCTAAAATCTCATTCATCTTCCACCTTGATGAAGCACAGTGGGCAGCTGGCAGAGGTGTGTGCTCAGCCACGCAGGCAGTGTCTCAGTTTCCTCTTACAAGGCTGTTATGCTGAAACACAGATCTTTTCCTCTGTTTCGATTGTCCGTGATAAAACTGAGGGCAAATACAAGTGTATGACTCAACACATGGGCTTTGTCTCGGTGATATTTCAAAAAGGAGAATGCCTAGAGCAACGGCTTCCCTGGGTGTGCTCAAAAAAAAAAAAGAACCAAACCAAAAAAACCCACCACAAACCCTGCAGAGTGGAGTTATTCTTTCTTTTGCAGACTTGAAACTGCACCTCCAGAGCACCGACTATGGTAACTTCCTGGCCAATGAAGCCTCCCCCCTCACCGTCTCTGTCATAGACGACAAGCTGAAGGAGAAGATGGTGGTGGAATTCCGTCACATGAGGAACCATGCGTATGAGCCCCTAGCAAGCTTTCTGGACTTCATCACGTGAGTACTGGCTGCTGGTGATCCATGTCTGAGACTTGAGGGTCCTCAGACCACCTTTCCATACACTGTGGCTGCTGTGTTTCCTGCACCTTCATGAGTGAAACTGGTTTGGTGGCATCTGGAGGTCTTAGCAGCAGCCCGGTGTCACTATGTGGTTAAAGGCTCCCAGGGTGTGCGTGTTTCACTGGCACAGCTACTTGGCTGCCTTCCATTGTAGAGTTGGTTCAGTCTCTGTTAGTGCTATCACTTACTCCTCAACCCTTGTGTTAAATCTTCCTGTTTTCTTAAAAATGTGATCCTACCACAAATGCACGTGCGTGACAGCAGTTGCCTGCTAGTTCTGACCCACCGAGGTTGACTAGCCCTTATCAGGGCTGGTGTGATCCTGCCATCCCACCACAGGGGCTGTAGACCTTCCTCTGACCATGTCACACGCTGGTTCGGGGACTTGGGCTGGCCAAAAGTTGAACAACTTTTCTCCTTGGGGGTTAATCTTTGGTTTATTTTTCTTGGCCAGCTTGGTGAGACCCAACAAGCACCAGTGCTGGGGCAGGGGACGCCAAGAACATGCAGCAGGGAGAGCTAGGGCTGCAGGAGCCCCAGCACGTCTTTGTGAGTGCAGGAAAAGACGCAGAGCTTGTGTGCTTCCACAGCAGTTCAGCTGATGTGAAGAGCTTGACGTACCTTTTCTGAGCAGTTTTGCACAGCCCTCTGCTTCCCTGTGTGCTGCTCTTCTTTCAGACATAGTAAAACGAAGTTGCTGGCCTTGGTGAGATCCCAGATGTGCTCGTTCACATCTGAAACATGGAAGTAAAATTGCCTTTTTCCCTTTCCATAGCCTCTGTTCCTGTAAGCTTTCGTCTGGCTTGCAAACCGCGTGGCCAGTGGTCTCCTCTAACCAGTGAGGAGACGTATCACAGACAAAAGTGATTTCTGGTTCAGCCGAACGTGACTTTAACG
>NW_010420722.1:10679-15502 GCF_000710305.1 Buceros rhinoceros silvestris
AACGTGCATCCCTGAGAAGAGGATTGTGCTCCGTTTGCGGCTCAGTGATACATCAGCATTTGTGGATTTACAGGGAGAGCTTGGGCTTGTCGCAGGCACCCTGGCAAGTGGGGCTCAGTCTCACCTTTTTGTGTCTGTGTGCTCTTGCTTACACCCTGCAGGGTTTTGAATGATGCAGCCTGATGAGGAAAGGCCTTTGTGGTCGATTCAAACATTTTAAATTTGGGCCTATCTGTGGCATCTCGCACATGTTCAGATACTGATTTGAGGCCTGTCTCTCTGCCACCTTCCTTCCTGTTCTGTCCTTTCTATGTCTGAACAGTGCCACTACCTCATTTTCCTAACCCAGTGGTTCCTATCTGTTGTTTTCTGGGTCGCTGTGCTAAAGCTGGCTGTCTGTTAAGCCTTTCCTGTTTTATAAGAAGTTTTTTCTTACATGCCTATCACTAAAACTCATGGGCTTTTCATACTTGGTTCCAAATGAGGAGCAAGACATGGTGACAGCAAGACTGGACCAAGCCCCCTCTGCAGCAGCGTTTGCAGTGGATGAAGCAGTCTCTAACTCACCGTCTTGGTTCTATGGAGCAATCTCGTCTGTTCTCTCAAACTGAACTTTCAAAGCACCCCTTTGGAAGTTTCATATCAATCACTAACGGTCTCTTCTTTTAGCTTCTGTCATACCCGTTTAAAGGCAATGATCTGGGCAGGACACGTTTGGATCTCGTGGGCTTCAGAACTTTGGTGTTCCCAGACTGCCCCATTTTGAAAACCAGTGCTTGGAAAAGATGAACCGAAAGGTCTCAGGCCACGTCTGACCGGATCAGACCCCACATGACCTGGTAGGAAGGTTGTGGCTAGCAGTGAAATCCAGTTTCCTGTTACACCAGTCCCATTGACCTTTATCTAGTGTCTACATCCAGCCCAAGTTGTGCAGAAGACCTTAAACATCTCATGTGAATTCGATAGGCTGGTTCTCACAGCTGTTTGAACAACTTAACTTTAAAACTGGTGGTTTGCCCTTAATGTGATTTAACTTTGACCTTTTTCTGCTTCTGCCTCCATGATTTTGATGCGTTCTCTATAGCCAAACACAATTCTGTGCAGTCACCTGTATCTCTTGCCTACTGTGTGATCTCATCTTGAAGGTGTTGGTCCCATTCAGCACAGGATGCTTCTTCCTTTAGTTGTCTCCTCTTTCATCTCTTCTTTTCACCCACAAGATTTGCTTTAATGCCGCTGGGTCTGCACTCGTCCCACCAAAAAGATGAAGCAGAGAAGGTGTTACCAGCTTCAGCTGGTCCAAGGTGGGAGTTGCTGTCAGCATATTAGAAGCTCTAATAAGACCTAATGACACTATAGACAAGTTAAAAGAGAATGAAGCATGCAGAGTGTGGAGAAAGTCCTGGTTTTGCCATCCCTGGAGTGGAGAGCAGCTCTGTCTGGGGGCTGGCAGCGCATACTGGTGCCAGGAGCCTTCATCTAACCCGGCCTTGTGCGTGGGCAGCATCGCAGAGATGTCTGGCCAAAGGGTGTTGCCAGTGTTGGGGGTGCTGTGCCTGTGCACGCAGAGGTGCTGTGTCATCCTACCTGCCTGGGTGACACTGGGACAAGCCTGTGCCGCTTGATCTTCCCCACAGATAGGCAAAATGGGGCGATTTATCTTTGCCTTTTGAACACGACTATTTCCAGCTCCTTTCTTTAGGAAAGTTAATGAAGCTTGAGCAGGAAATGGCGAAGACCATTCCTGGTAGACAGCTCCAGGCAAGCGAGGCACCAGGTGTGGAAGAAGAAATTGTACTCAACGAATGTGTCCGTGTGCTACACTTCACAGGGCGAATTGAAAAAGAAGAATGGTAGAAAGGTGTGGAAAGTTTTAACGGGACTGGTTTCTGCAGGAGGAGAGCTTGAGTTCACTGCGAGTCTCCCCCCTCCCCCTGGTTGGAAACGTTGATTTTTAAGATCAAATGGGATTGTAGGAGGTGTGTCTGGCTTAAAACGGCAGATGTTTTGCCGCATGTGCAGTTCATCTCTGATATTCACTGCTGCTGGATGCCGTTGTACAGACTTCCGTTTTTGTCTGCCCTAGAAATACCAGACAACCTCCCTCAAGACAGACCCATCAAGGCTGTTGAGCACTTGGGTACCCTCTCACTGGAAGTAGCCAGGGCTTAGATGGCTGGTGCCAGGAGGTGGATCAAAAACCAGTCGGACCTTCTCCTTCATGAATGTCCTGCTGGACCTCTGGGGTGGTTTGGAGTTGATCAGTGCATGGCTGTTGTGCTTGTTTTTGGAAGGTGCTCAGATCTTGACCCAGGGCTTGGTGCCAAGAAGCTGTGGGGAGCTGTCTGATTTTAGGGGCAGCAGTAGCCCTTGTCCCCAGAGGCTACCTGCCAAAAGCCATGCTGTTTGCCCTTGTGTGGGATCATGCTATGTCACTTCTCCTGCCTCTTTCAAGTGGCCCATGAACTAGGTGAGGCCTCTGGAAGGAGAAGCAGCGATGGGGATGGTGTGGGGGTCCTGGAGCACCAGGAGGATGGATGTTCTGTTGTGCTCTCCTTGCCCAGCCCCAGAGGTGTGGCAGCGCTGCCAGTGACTTGCCGGAAGGTGGCACCCCAGCCCTGTGGCTGCCTGTCCCCAGGTGCACACCGTGCAGTAGGTGAAGGGTGGCCACCTGTGGAGGTGAGCAGGACTTCACTTCTCTCTTCAGCTTAGGGGAAAGGACAGTGTTTAACAGCACATGAGCAACACTGACGTGAGTACACAGCAACCCCAAAGCAAGGTCTTTGTTCCCTAAGTCACTTGCTGCCACTGATTTTTGTCCTGTTGTGCTCCTCTCCTGGCACCATGCTGACCCTTTACTGGCTCTCTGGAACTCTTCTGTGCAAGTGTTTTGCTGTTAGTACCAAAATACTGAGAAATTGGCTGACTTCCCTTTTGTTTTCCAAAGTGGTGGCTGTAGCTGGCGGCCTCTGCCGCTGCCTGCCGTGGCGCAGAAAAGGCCATCTTGTTGTCCCTGCCACGGTCTCCATAAGACACCTGCTGGCTTTGTGTCTTGCCATGCAGCTCCTCGCTGGAAGGCTGCTGGTGCTTTCCTGCGTCTCTCAGCCGACCGTAGCAGGTTCTGACTGATAGGCACAAGTTGGCTGTTCACATCTCTGCTCCAACACAAACAATTGACTGTTTGGCTGAGGGAACGCAGCGATGTTCTCTAGGGCAGCAACAAGCAGGTATTAAGTGTACTTGAAACGGCAAAACCCACTTCCTGAATTCAACAAGTACATATTGACTCGTGGGATGGAAGTGGGCTTTCAGTTCTCCTCGGTGATGTGCTGCCCTGCCTTTCTGTGAAGGCTTTGTTCTTTGTCTGAGCCTGACACAGTGCCGTGGCCTGTCTCTTCCTTCCTCCCAGGGCTCCTGCAGATGGTTCAGATAGGATCCTTCATCGTGGGGTCGCTCCTGGCTCCAGCCTGCTGTAGCCTGGTCGCATTGTCAGCCTCAGTATTTTTCCGAGTATCGGGGTAAAGGTTGGTTTGTTTAGGGTTTTTTTTCCCCTTGCTTCAGCAAGGTCTATTCCCTGCTCTGGAAAGTGGTTTGACGGCAGCCTGGCATGAGGGCTCTGGGAGCTGAGGGCCCCTTGCAGCGAGCTGCTGGACAGAGGAAGGCTTGGTGGGGGGTTTGTGTGGGGGAGCCACTGGTAACTGTGTGGACGCCAAGTCCGCTGTAGGAGTGAGTTCTGGGGCGAGCTGGGTCTGAGCACATTCTGCAAATCCGTGATCCAGCCTGTGGTCAGAGGACAGCCTGGGTCATCGTTTGTCTTTGCCTTACCAGTCTGCTAGGGCTGGGAGCTGGGTTCTTTGTTGCCCTGAGGATGCAGCTGGGAACTTGGCTTTCAGTATGTTTTTGTGGTCACAGACATGTTTTTGATGAGGCTGCATGTACCTTTTCCCCTTGCGCATGACTTTTCTTAGCTGACACTTCGCTCTGTTACCTTCTGCCTGACCCAGCGCTGCTCTGCCTCTCCCCTGTGCTGGATAGATCTAGTTTCTGCTGCACGACTTCGAGTGCAAACTCAATCTTGCAGCAGTGGTTTTTCTGGAGCCAAATTGTTTCCATAATCCTATGAAGCAGGAAGTTGTCTGTCTATTCTGAACGTACTGGGGTGGGCACCCGGCATCGCTGCAGAGGTTACAGAGCACGGCCACGTCCTTTTGGAGTCCTTGCTTGAGGAAGAAAAAGCTCCAAATGCTTTACATCATAGACACTTGCACTTGATGTGGGCGAAAGCAACAATCTGAAAGATCTTACCTAATGCTGCTGTGGTTACAACTGCACCACGCTATTTTCGATTAGTTGTTGACTCCTTGGTGGTGACAGGATTGGGAAGCAAAAAATTACCGTAGTGGCTGGGGATCCTGCAATAAAAGGTTTATGAGCCTTCTCTGGTGGAGACGGTTTTGGCAGAGAAGTGCCAGTTCCTGACAAACAGCTTCCCTGTTAGCAAGGAGTGCAAAGTTGAACTGATAAGCCAAGTTCTTGGAGGGGTTATGCAATACTCAGAATAAGAGGGCATGTAGCTAATGGTCTGGAAATGGTCACAGACCTGTGTCCTTCAGAAGGTGGCATCAGCACTGCAGTGGTTCTGCACACCCAAAGGACACAGATCTCGTAGCAGTTTCCCAGAAACAACATCTATGAAAACAGACTGAAGTGTCAGGCATGAAGGTCATCTTACAAAACGGTGCCTGCGGGTGCCTTCATCGGAAAGGGAGTCTTTGAAAGGTGGATTTCACTGTGTGTTGCCTCGGACATGCTCCCTGCCCCCC
>NW_010420722.1:15756-17614 GCF_000710305.1 Buceros rhinoceros silvestris
CCCTGATGATCTGAAGAGCTATCAAAATGTTATCCATGGCAGTAAAGAGCAAGCTCCAGATGTAAGCTCGCGTTTCACCAAGGTGGAGAAATCCGGCCTGCGACCTGAGAAAGCATCACCCCTGGGTAACATTCCTGTACACGCTGCTGCTGCTGCATCTGTTAGAGGCATAAAACGGGGAGGGAGGGGGTGCCTTAGGAGGTTAGCAATGGTCCTCTGATCAGTTTGTGTGGTTGGAACTCTTCCAGAAGACAGCCTGTGTGCAGCACCTTCTGTTGGCTGAACACTCACAGAGCACTTCAATTCTGGTGTAACGTGCTTTACTCCTTGATTGAACCTGTTCTCAAGATCTTGTGGTGCTGGTCCTTAGCAGCCCTTGTTTTCCTTCTAGCTTTCCATCGATTTGTCTCACCCAGAGCTCTAGACTAGCAAGTTCAGTGCAGAGAAGGCCTGGGGGCCAAGTCACTGCCTCCGAAGGCTTCTTGGGGCCATCCTGGATCCTCATCCCCTCTTCTAGATCCATTTTGTCTGCTAGGGTGAAGTCTTGCAAATACTTCCCTAGAGTCAGTCTGTGTGAGAGCAGCACGATTAGATGTTTCTGGTCCATATTTACAACGTTATTAGTGCTGAAGCCTGCTCAGCACAGTGCAGAGTGGCAGGGCTCAACCTCATGTACCAGCCTGGCATTTCTCAAGCTTTTGAGGCAACCAGTGATTCTTGCATGAGGCAGCGAGGTGTTCAAAACATTCCCTGGTGTTTTGAGGGGTTTGTATGCATCTAGAACACATCATACTCATAAAGCCTTAAAATCAGAAGTACTTCATCTAGCTTTTTTCTTGTTAGCTGTTAATGCAGCTGACACCGTATGACTGCTTCTGAGTTACTGGATGATACCACTGGAAGACTGAGGTCAGTATCCCAGGAGATGTAGACTCACTAGAAGATGGTAAAATTCATATGGACGTGCAGCTAAATATAGATGAGTGCTGAGAACATTCCTGGATTCTTGGATTTGAAAGGTTGCCACAGCCTCTGTACTACTGTGAAGTTCTAGCTCTTTGCTGTGCAACGGTCTCGTTGATCTAAGTTTATCAGGGTACCCGCTTACTGGCTGAGTGCCCTTGGTTTGTGGTGGCAACCATGAAATTCTCAGCTTTCTCTTTGGCGTGTTCACGAACGTACCACTTAGGTGTGGTTGTGCTGGTGTGACTCTAGAAAAGACAGTGCACAAAGAGAGGAAGAGCTGAGCATGCTTTGAGTGGAGACCATCCCATGCTGCATCTACTTATGCTCTCCCCTGACCTGCCTGGGCTTCAGCTGCAGACGAGGGGTAGAACTGCTCCTGGCCAGAAGCTGCTGGTCCGGCTTTTTCTAGTCTGAGCTGAAAAACTCATTTAAGGATTTGTCTCATGAACCATCTGTGCTCAAACAAGCACTGAGATCTTCTTGATGTGCATCATCCCTCTCCCTTCCCCTTCAGGAGAGCTCTGCAGTTATTTACTAATAATCCTAAGATGACACTCCAGATACAAGCGTCTCAGCTGCTGGCACTATTCTTAGTGTCAGCTCCCGCTCTTCTGCATTTTGCTTTCCCTCATGACTGCTTACATTTGGAATGTGAGAGAGGCGTGACAAGTGGCTCTGCTTGGGTCTTGAACCCCATGGTATATAGAAGTGGGTCTCCCAAACCCAAGGAAGCAGCAGTACAGTCAGCCCAAAACTTTTTCCCTAGGTGACTTCCCCCGCCAGCCCCTGAGTATGTGAACTGGATGAGCTGCAAGAGAGAAGCACTGGATGCTGAAGTGACTCTAGTCAAGACAGCTTCATCATCAGTTAAAGCTGTCTCTAGAATTCCTGC
>NW_010420722.1:17733-23888 GCF_000710305.1 Buceros rhinoceros silvestris
CCTGCTGAGATCAGAGCACTGCTCTGATCCCACTGGAGATTCCTCTTTTACATCCCAAAATAAACACATGCTTCTGCAGTAATCTGAGTACCCGCCCAACGCAACCGCTCGGTGACTTTTGCCTTGCTAAGCATTAGCCTGCGCTGGAGTCCGGCACTGGTTTTGGAAAGCAGGGAAGTTGCTTGAGCAATGCTCTACCTTTACCCAGCCTGGCAGGACCCCGGGCCGCAGCCCGGTTCCTCCCTGCAGCAGCCCTCCGTGTTGCTGTGCCCCGGAGGGCTGTCCTCAGGCCCCCTTGCAGAGCAGCTGTTCAGCCGCAGTTTGGCCAGGTTTTCGGGGGATGCCTTTCGGCGAAAGGCGGGTCATGCACTGTTCCGTCATTAGTCATGCTTGGTGACCACTCGCAGTGTTGTTTACCGTTTCTTTAGTTTCCTGGAGCAGAAAGCAATAAAAACCCAACCTATCTGCTGTAGGACAATGACTCTTTATGGTTGGATTAGTCAGGGCGGGGGGAAGCCCTAACTGTCTTGGGGGCTCTGCCCAAGCGCCTCCAGGCCAAGTGTTAAATGCCCCATGTGGTGAGCTTTCATGCATTTCATGTGCTCCCGTTAAAAAACCTTTCCCAAGATTCAGCGCACTGTTACAACCTTTCTTGCACATCTCATTTCTCTGTGGCGGCACTTGAGAAACCCTAAAAGGAGGAAGACCTACCTTGTCAAAGCATCTATATATGGCTTTTGCACATCTGCTCTCCTCCTTCATTCTGACCGATAACTATCCATAGGTGACTACCCCAGAAAGTACCTTCTGGGACCGGGCTCCCCTCTGTTTTCTCAGAGGGGTCTCTGCTCTGCCTGTCTGAGAGCATACCTCATACCTGACCTGAGACCAGTCCTAGCCTGGCTTCGTCCCCTTTAGGTGAGTGTCCCCAGTGCATATGCGCTGAACTGGAGGAGCAAAGGTGCTGGCCCCTGTCGTCTTGGACTTCAGGAAGCTCTAAGCCAACATCTCTGCTGCTGTGGATGTGTATTTGTGCTCGCCGACTCTTTCCTGTCCTTTAATGTGAAAATGTACTCTTCTGTCAGAGGTTACTGATGCTTCTTGGTATCAGCTAAAACTGCATTTCTGTGAACGCGAATTTCTGGAATACACCCCACCTCAGTTCAGTGGGTGACAGGAAGAGCGAGGCACGGTGTAACTGTGCGTGTGATGCTCTGGCTGCACATCCACTCTTCTCATGTCTGTCTCCTTGTGAGTGGGTGGCAGCGCAAAGCAGGAGGGTAAAACACATTCTTGCCCAATGCGGAGCCAAGGTTGGGGACTTGAGATAAGGTGCCATTTGACCACTTAATGAAAGTCCTGTCACCCTGTGTCACTGGCTGTAGCTTCTGCAGAGCCTCCCCGTCGTACTTTCTCCTCTGAACTCCTGCTGAGTGCTTCCAGAGTGCTAGTGCAGAGGCTCGTCCTCACCAAGGAGCTCATCAGCCCTTCTAGCTGTCTCCGGTCTCCTACCAGTCCCTCCTGTGCCCTAATCTCTTTCCTGCGGTAAGATTTCATAGTGTTGTAAGTGAGCAACTGCTCCTGTTCTCTGACGCGTGCCACAGTCTGGTCCTCTTCTTAGTGGCACCAAGACCTAGCGGAGGTTAGAGGGCTCTGAGCATGCGTTAACCAGGAAAGCTGAAACATTTGAAGCTGGAGATGAGGAGAACGATGACAAAAGCTGCTCTATTAAACAAGTACTTGGAGGAAAACTTCTGCTGTAATAAATCTAATCCTTTGGGTCTGGGAGGAAATGCTGGCGCAGCCAGACCTCTGCTGTGGTCTTAGTACAGCTGTGCCGATGGAGGCAGATGCGTTCTTGTTGGGAGCTGGCACGGGAGAGCAAGCATTGCCCCTTCCACAGATGAGAACAGGCTTTTCCAGCTGCTTTGGCACTAGAAGACTTGCCTCGTAGTCACGACTGACTAAGCTGTGACTGTTTTTACTGGGGTGAAGCAGGGACTGAATGTGAATAAGTGTGGTCTGGGCTTGCCTGGAGGAAATGGGAGCTAGGAGGAAGGATTAGGTAGTGGTGCTGGTCTGCCTGGCCTCGACAGGCACAAGAAGACCTTTGTCCTGCTGCAGCTGTCTTATCGTAAAGGTTTGAACTGCTGTCACAGTGGAAATTTGAAGAGAAGTGTCCCCTCTGTCTTGTGTGTGGTAACTCCCCTGCAGGGATGAAGCCTTCTCTGGCAGCACGATTTCAGTGGTCTTGGTAGGTAAAGGACTCTTTCAAACAGTTGGTGCTGGGCCTCCTTAGAGGCTCGCTTGGTCTGTAGACCATGTATCATGTATTTCCTCAGGCTTTCTTGGAGGATGAGGAAACAAGCACGGTAAGGGCTGTAACGGCCATGGGGAGAGCTGTGCTTTGCCGTTGGGCAGCGAAACCAGCTGGGTTGTGGTTCCTGGGACCGCCCATTTGAAAGCAGGAGCTTCTCACGCCTGAAGAGGGTCAGACTTGGGCTGCTGTCCCCAAACCTGGCTGTGGCTTGCATGCTGAGCTGGCCTGGTGGGGCATGGCGGAGCGTGGTGTAGCTGCGGTAAGCCAGCAGCTAAGCCGCTCTGAAGACCTGCGAACAAAAAGGGCTCTGGGCACTTTCCCTCAGTTCCTCTTGACTGGTTGACTTTGGCCAGGCTCCTTGCAAGTCGCAAACATCCTGTAGAGAGCCAGATCCGTGGTGAGCTGGGAGCATAAGGAGGTGCGCTAGCGTACCATGTAATGACCATATTTCCTTGCTTGTTCCTTCACGTAGGCTGAACTGAAGAAACAGATTTGGTCTGGTCCTCCCCTGTTGCCTTACTTTGAGAGTAATTCTGTGTGTGGACCTGTATCCTCACGGAGGTGTATCTGTGTTAGAGTGCAGGTGCTTGTATTTACCAGGAACCAGCTGCTTGCTGCCAGGGTTCACAAACAGGCCCTTCTTGCTGTCCTGGAGATCGCAATCATCTCCATGGTGAGAGCTGCACAAACAGAAGAGAGGATAATGACCTTGTGGATTTAAAGGGCAAAAGGAGGTTTTCTAGTACACGAAGCCTGCGCTGATTGCTCTGGTTCTAGATCGAAGATCCCTGGAAACGTAGGCTGCAGGACCAGGAGGTGCATTCCCCAGCCCTGCAGTGGGGAGAAATAAGCAGCACCTGTTTGAGGAACTAAGGTGGGGATTTGTTCATAGACACGCCCTTTGAGCATACTCGAGAGCCCATCTAATAAAAACTAATGAAATCTGCCTTTAACTGGTTCTGCTTACCTGCCTTTGATGCGGATCAAAGGGAAACTGGGCTGCACTGGGTCTTCCTTGTTAGCCTGGAGATAGAGACTAGCAGCATCCTGGGGCCTGTCTGGCAAACGTGAGTAGAGACTTGCGCTCCCTGCCCTTTTCCCAGTGCCCATGTGCTGGCCTTCAGTTCACTGTCCTTAGTACTCCAGTTCGCGTGGGAGCCGGAACCTTAGCAGAGCTCCAACTCCAGACATGCACAACTCTTTCTGCTGGTTTAGTCCAGGCTGGATCTCACTTGTTTTGGAGCAGCTCCTGCCAAGGAGCTTCTTCAGGTCTTTTCCACCCTACAGGGTGTGTAGGATTCCCAAATCCTGCTTTTTCTGCGTCTGTGCTTTGCCTTCCCTGTGCTGCTGAGGGACATTTGCAAAGACATCTGCTGGCCAAAAAACCCCACGTTTTGCTTGATGTTTTTCAGGTTGTCGGCTTGGTTGGCTTATGGCTCAACTGGTGGTGAAGGTGCTTCGAACATCACTCCTATTCTTGATGGCAACACTTTTTCTCTTGTCTCCATTTACATGATGCCTTGCTTGCTTGTTTGGACCTTCTCCTTGGAGAAGGCCACCATCCTTTCTTCTGTTTCCTAGCTTCAGGCCAGCTCTGTCTTCCCTCTCTGTCTGGACCAGGAGAACGCGGACCTGATCTTTCCCCTCTACTCGGCACTGGTGAAGGCTTTACCTGGAGTGCTGTGCCCAGTTCTGGGCTCCTCAGTGCAAGAGGAACATGGACACACTGGAAAGAAGGGCCACCAAGGGCTTGTGTTGGTGGAACTTGTGCTGAGTGCCATGGTTCCAGGCTGAATGTCCCATTGCTGCAGTGCCAAAGGCTGAATCTGCTAATTCTGGATAACATCAGTGGAAAACTTGGTCAGGGATGTCAGGACATGGGCTGATGCAAAGAGGTTTGGAGCTTTTGGTGGCAGAGGTGTAAAAAACCTTGTGTATAGTTTCATGAGGGTGTGAATGAAGGTTGTGCAAAGCTGCCAGCCCTGTTGTTCTTGGAAGGGAGCATGGCTGCAGAAACGTGACCCTTTCTCCATTGTCTTGGCAAGACGGAGCAGTGCTGCTGGCTCTGAGCCCGAGCTTGAGTTGGGCTGTCTGCAGCCTTTGCTGGTGTCCTACCACGCGGTCTCTACAGAGCGGGGCCATGCGAGGAGAGCAGTGGGAATGCTGGAAGGACAAATGTTCCCAGCTACCTTGTGGGAGGGTGTGGGGAAGCTGGAGCCAGGCTCCTCTTGGAGGTGTGTGGACTTAGGAAGAGAGTCAATAGACAAATGGCCGTAAGGGAGATTCTGATTAGCTGTTAGGAGAAGGTTTTTCATTGTGGGTGTGGTCAGACACTGAAGCAGAGCCCCAGGGAGGTTGTGAGATACACATCCTTTCAAATAATTCAGTGTTCAGCTGGACAAAGCCCTGAGCAGCTGGAGCTGGCCATGCTTGGAGCAGGACATTAGGCCAGAGGCCTCCAGAAGTTCGTTCAAATCTCATACTCTTCAGTGGAGGTAGATAGGAGACGTCCGGGTGGTGTTCAGCTGTAGCATAACTCACAGCCCGGGACCATGCTTGACTTCCTTTTCCTAGGCTGGCATGACCGGGAGACATGGAGGAGGCACCTTTCTAGTTCTCTGCGGGAGTGGTGCATCTTTCTGGGGATGTTCACAGGGACTGGAGTTATGGGCCTGGTGCTGGTTTTTATGCTGATTTTATTGGTGTTGTGACAGGCTTCTTTGTGCGTTCTTCCAGGTACAGCTACATGATTGACAACGTCATTCTCCTGATCACTGGGACTCTGCACCAGCGTTCGATCTCCGAACTGGTGCCCAAGTGCCACCCTCTGGGAAGTTTTGAGCAGATGGAAGCTGTGAACATTGCTCAGACACCAGCGGAGCTCTACAATGCGATCCTGGTGGACACCCCTCTGGGTGAGTGGAGCCTCTCCAAATACCTCACAGCAGTGTGTGGAGCAGATATCCTTTTTTCCTCAGCCTAACTAGGTCCAGCTAAACTCAAGTCATTAACACTAAAACCAAGTGTCTTATGAACACTTCACATCAGCCAGATATGTTCTTTAAAGAGAAAAGGTGTATGAAGTGGTTCTGGAGAAAGTATGGCAGTCTTTGTGGTGGCAGGAAAGGTAGTCACTGGAGACTTGCTGGTTTAGCCTCTGTGGGCAAAACCATCATGAGGTACGTCTGAGTCAGTGATTAATCAGTCCTTGGGGGTTGCTAGAAAGAAAAACCACTCTAACTCATCGTCTTTAATAGTTGGTGTGGGAACTGAAAGGGCTTTTGCAAATGCTCGCTGTAATAATGGGGCGAGTGAAGTAGTTGTCGTGGAAAAATGACTTATCTCAGGGAGAACATGCCTCAGACATCTAGGTCGCAAGGTAGGGCAACAGTGCAGCAGGAGAACAGAGGCCCTGCCTGCAGCTGAGCTGAGCCCACTGTCGGGATGATGTGTGGGAAGAAAATCCTCCTCCCAAGAAAGCAGGAATCTTCCCATTGTGGGAACAAGACAGAGCAGAGCATTTCAAAGCTTTTAGCTCCCAGAGACCTTAAAGCTTCCAGCAGGGTAGGAGTGGAAGTGCCCCCTGGCACTGGTGAGGTGGTTCTGGACAACACGGCTGGCAGTTGAGGGTCTTTGCCTCTTGAGCTTATGTCCTTGTCCATGAGTCCTGCTCCTGCCCTGGCTAGATTGGCTACTTCTTCAGACCTTTGCCCTGGCCATGCCCTTGGGACTCTGTACCATCCAGTGTGGCATTTCTTCAGCGGGAGAACGTGGGGAGTAGCTGTATTGCCTAAACAAGCCGGCGCGCAGGCTCCAGTTGTTTAACTTGCACTCT
>NW_010420722.1:24010-27297 GCF_000710305.1 Buceros rhinoceros silvestris
AAACAGCAGCTCTATCTCCTAAAAGCACTCCAGTAGCTACGTGGCTTGGTAGGAATGCCTGACCCCAGATGGCTTTCCTAGGTTAGCAGGGCAAACTAAGGCTTGCTGTTAGCCTAATTTGGGACATTGGAGGGCCAAGAACTGAAATAGCCGTGTTCTCATTCCTCTGCTACTCTGCAGTAGCCACTGCTTAGCTATCTAGGCTGGCCAGTGATCTCCTAAAAGCACTCCAGTAGCTACGTGGCTTGGTAGGAATGCCTGACCCCAGATGGCTTTCCTAGGTTAGCAGGGCAAACTAAGGCTTGCTGTTAGCCTAATTTGGGACATTGGAGGGCCAAGAACTGAAATAGCCGTGTTCTCATTCCTCTGCTACTCTGCAGTAGCCACTGCTTAGCTATCTAGGCTGGCCAGTGAGTCCTCTGGTGAAAACCAGTCCTGGCATGCTCCGTTTCCATTTTTGCCAACCAGAGGGACCAGAGCACTCCTCCAGCAACGTGGCACTGGTCTCCAGTGCTGTTGCAAAGAAGCCTCGGTGGGGGTTAACCCCTGTTCGGGTCTCTCTAGACCTGCAGCATGGTGGCTCTCCATGCCAGGAAGCTCGTGCCAGCACCGCGGCTGGTTTGTGGCACAGAGCAGAGCACCGGTCAGCTCTCGGCGCGAGCGCAGCATCCGTTACCACAGCTAGACTCAGCGCAAGCTGAGGAAGATCATGTTTCTCTGTGTAGCAAATTCAGCAAAGTCGGTTGCTGAGTGAGAGTTAAGAAGTCGTAAAAGTCCCGCTGATGGGTTTTATGGTGCCCCTATTAATGAGGGAGTGGTACAACAGCCTGATGTCGCACCGGAGGTACCATCCTTTAGCTTTAGCTGCAGCTTGCAGCACCCTGTTTAGGTCTGAAATCTCTGTTCTTTAGGTGGCAACAGCTTCTCGAGAAGACACTTTGTCAAAGTACAGAGGGCTGAGCATCCTACCAGAGCCCACCAGTTCAGCCTGCGTGCTGTTGCTTACCTCCAGCTGGAGAAAGAAAAGTCCTCAGAAGCAGTGGAAAATGGGACTGACAGACAGGACCAGGGGAAACAGCTCCTGACTCCAACCGTGGAGCATCGTGGGCTGTGGGAGCTGTGGCATCCCTGTGCTGTCTTAATCCAACTGGGATGTTGGAGAAGGAGGGAGAAGCATCAGCTTCTCATGTGGGAGCCCCAAAAATGATTGCGGCTTGGGGAACCGTCGTGGAGCCTGAGGTTTTGAGTCATGGCAGTTTGGTGGCTGCTGAAGATAAAAGGGCCTGGCCTAGGAGGGCCAGGCTCAGTACAGGGTGTACTTCTGCCTGGTGTTGTTGAGGACTGTGGGAAGTGCTGGGCATGGGGTTGGTTAGGACAATGCTAACTCTGCCTGTGGCTCTGTTTCAGCTGCTTTCTTCCAAGACTGCATATCTGAACAGGACCTGGATGAAATGAACATCGAAATAATTCGCAACACGCTCTATAAGGTAAACGAGTCTCTGGGAGGGGGAAGAGATGTTAACGTCCTGCTTTGTTCCTAGTGTGACCGCAGCTCTGTCTTGGGTCAGGAGCTCAACCAAAGACAAGAGGGTAGTAGACTTCAAAATAGTTTTTCTTTCTCTCTTTTTCTTCCCTGGAGTGGTGATAGAGTAAATAGGACCAAGAACTAGTTGCATCCACTGGAAGGTAAAGGTCCTGCTCTCGGAGGGGCCTGACATCCGATCACCCAGCCCTGCAGCGTCAGGGCACCAGAGCTAGGCAGAGCGGGGTTTTTTGGGGGGCTGTCGGGCTCTCAAGAGCCTGTGCAAGAGAGTTCAGAGTTTGTGCCTTTGGAGAAATTTCCTCAGGCCGCAGGCAGCCAGGAGAAGGCCACTCCTTAACCACGCGAGTTTAGGTGTGCAGTTAACTGCATACAAAGGCTGAAGCAGCTGCATCTTAAACTTGGTTGAAGGACTTCCACAGGCTCGCTCTCTGGCTCTAGGTCTTTCAGAAGAGCCTCCAACAGCCTGCTCAAGCCTCCAGCGGCTGTGGTTGGGTGCTCTTGGTAGAGCAGCATAAAAGAAGCATCAGGGCTGGAAGAGTCCTGCACTCCTGAATGAGTCCTCTCCTGCTGGGGAGAGGATTGGTACGGGGATGTGGAGGGGATGTCCATGTCCTGAGCCGGCACGGGGAGCTGTCATCTCCTCTGCAGGCCCCATCTGGTTCTGGCTGGCGGTATCAAGGCATGTGTTTATGTACAGGCTGTGGTTATCGCTCCATCTCGACTCTCTGGAGTAAGGGTGGGATGCAGATTGTATCTGCCAACCTTGTTTTGGCCGGTCACAGCCAGCCTGCGGTCGGTGCGACCTCTGCTTCCCAAGAAAGCTGTGGCCTGTTTGGAGAGGCAGAGAACAGGTCAGGCGTGAAGGGAAGAAAGCCGTGGGAGGGGAGAAGGAGCTGCCTGTCGGCAGTCACGCCCAGCTGCCTGTGGCCTCTGGCATGTGCTGGTCTTTTGCTGTAACGGGGGGAGGTATGGCTTGATGTGTGCTGTGCCCTGCGTCTCCTTGGATCCCAACTGCCACATCCCCTTTTCGAAGCCTGATACTGCTTTGCATTCTGCTCTTCCTACCCCCAAAATTGAAGCATAGACACCTGGTATCGCTTGGCATGTGCTGGGGCTGGTTCTTGCTAAAGAGCAGCACCCAGGGAGTACAGGGGCTCCGTCGGTAATGAGTCACGGGGATGCAGGGGTGGAAAAGGTAATGGCTGCTTACGGACTCTCACCTGAGAGAGCCACCTCTTTGCTTGGGGACTGGAAAATGTATAATATGATGCAAATGGTCCTCCCAGGCAAATGAGGGAAATAAAATCAGGTCTGAAATCTGCAGAGCTGCTCTGAGGGGCACAGCAGGCAGGTGCCTGGGATGGATACCTGGGCCCAGGAGGAGGTGGCATGGGAAGGGGAAGTGCTGCCTCCCAGACCTGCTGCAGGTGTTTTGAAGCTCAGGAAGTGGAGCCGGTGTGAACCTCATGAGGTTCAACAAGACCAAGTGCAAGATCAGGTCGGGGCCACCCCTGGTATCAGCACAGGCTGGGGATGAAGGGCTGGAGCACAGGCCTGTGGAGAAGGTCTTGGGGAATGAAAAGCTGGACACGAGCTGGCAATGTGCACTCGCAGCCCAGAAGCCAACCATGTCCTCGGCTTATCCCCGGCAGCGAGGCCAGCAGGTCGAGGGAGGGGATCCTGCCCCTCTGGTGTGCTCTGGGGAGACCCCCGTGCAGGGCTGGGTCGAGCTCAGGGCACCTCA
>NW_010420723.1:0-380 GCF_000710305.1 Buceros rhinoceros silvestris
CAGCCCTCTATGTTTCCCCACACGCGTGTTCTCCCCCCACATGCCTGTGCCCGCTTCCTCATGACCCTCCCACACACACACGTGTGTGTGGCTCCGTGTGCCCCCCCTTCACGTGCTCCCCCCCCACGCGTGTTCCCAGTCCCTTATGTGCTCCCACACCCGTGTTCACGGCCCGTGTCCTGCTCCCATGTGTGTTCCCGGCCCTCGTGTGCTCCCACACGCGTGCGCCCGGCTCCTCATGACCCACACTTGCGTGTGCGCCGCCCCTCGTGTGCCGCCACGTATGTTCCCACCCCTGTGTCCACAACACGCGTGTTCCCAGCCCCTTCTGTCCTCCCACACGCGTGCGCAGGGCCCGTGTCCTGGTCCCATTCGTGTTT
>NW_010420723.1:591-909 GCF_000710305.1 Buceros rhinoceros silvestris
TGTGTACGCGGCCCCGTGTCCCCCCACACGTGTTTCCAGCCCTTGTGTACACACTACACACGTGTAAGTCCTCGTGTCCCCCCCACGCGTGTACACGGGCCTGTGCGTGGCCCCGCCCCTCTGGTCCCCCACCCGGGCCGGGCCGGGTTCCACTGTCATGGTCACCGTCACTTTCACTTTCACGTGGTCACTTTCACTTTCACTTTCACTGTTATTTGGTCAGTTTCACTTTCACTTTTGTCCCGGGGGGGGGAGTTGGTTTTTTTTGTCATTTTTCACCATTTTTCACAGTTTTTTGCTCTTTTCTCACATGACGAC
>NW_010420724.1:0-438 GCF_000710305.1 Buceros rhinoceros silvestris
GCTCCCGGAGCTGCCCGGCGGGCTCAGCCGACCTCCAGCCCCGCAGAAACCTGCCGGCGTGAACCGGAAACGCCTCAAGGCCCGGGGCTGTGGGTCTGCGGTGCGGGATGGCGGAACCGTTTGGGCTGGGAAAGGCCGCGGAGACCGTCGAGCCGCTCCGTTCCCCCGGTGCGGTGGTGCCTTGAGAACACCTGTGCAGTGCAGATAGGGAGGGAGCGAACGGCCTGAGGGGGAGAGCAGGCCGAGGGGGAGAGGGGACACTGAAGACAAGGAGGACCTCAGCGGCCCAAAGGCCGGTGGAATCCACCGTAACCCCAGCAAACGCTGGCAAAGGGTCATGAAACCAGCTCCTGTCAGAGCCAGAAGGTCTCCCTGGAGCCTCCTTTGCTCCAGGCTCAGCCACCCCAGGTCACTCCGCCACTCCTCAGTGCATTGTGC
>NW_010420724.1:523-1215 GCF_000710305.1 Buceros rhinoceros silvestris
GGCCTCCTTTGCTCCAGGCTCAGCCCCCCCAGGTCCCTCAGCCACTCCTCAGTGCATTGTGCTCCGGACCCTGCCCCAGCTCCGCTGCCCTTCTCTGGTCGTGCTCCAGCCCCTCAGTGTCCTTCTGGCAGTGAGGGACCAGAACTGAACCCGGGATTTGAGGTGTGGCCTCCCCAGTGCCCCTGGTCCAGGGGGACAATCCCTGCCCTGCTCCTGCTGGCCACACCAGTGCTGGAACAAGCCAGGATGCCGTTGGCCTTGTTGGGTTGGCCACCCTGTGCACGCTGCTGGCTCCTCTTCATCCACTGTCGCCAACTCCCCCATGTGACTGGGAAATGTGTAGCCCCGCACTCATTACCAGTTGGTTTGGGGTTTTTTTTTTGATGGGGGTACCTGAGACCAAGCGCTGCCCAACATCCACCACCGCTGTCTCCGGGTGGGAGATGCAGCACTGAGCTGTGCTTGGTACAACCCACCTCGTGGTAGAGGCGAGGGAGGGCGAGTGGCGGATGCGAGAATTACTTCATTTCTATTAACAAATGCTTCTGCTGCTCTCGAGAGCTGGAATGATGTTTTGTAGCGGGAGGATGTGGGCAGCTTTATTCAGTCCACGAGGTGGCAGGATTGAAATGTACATCCTAGGCGCTGCTGGTGATAGGAGCTTTGTGTGGTGATGCTCACCTGGAGCAGGA